>NC_056676.1:26117500-26135000 GCF_018350195.1 Panthera tigris
ATGAGTTTAAAAAAATACTTTTTGTAGATATAGTTAAAGGTAGACAGTGTTTTGGAGGAAATAGCAGAACTCAAGGGGCAGTTCACTGGCAGTAATCAGCTGTGGTATTCTGTGGAAAGCGTTGGATCAGTCCTATTGTCTTCCAGTTTGACGTGGGATGCATTCATATTAGGCTTTTTAAGTACTAGATTTGGTTTTACAGTACTAAAATGTATTTCTTTGGTGGGCTTGGCCTCTTCTAGCACCTTGGTTTACTTACTCCTGGATGGTTTTAACAGCGAGGGAATTGTACAGGTGGAGGTAAATGGTTAGTAGATCAGCCATGTGCGTGGGTCCGAAATGAAGTACTTGTATGAGTATTTGATGATTTAGTAAGTTGTGTGGCTAAGGTGTATTGATCAGCTCATGACCTCTTTTTGCTAAGATTGGTTGAATTGTGATTTTTACTTTTTCTGCAGAGTTGAAAACAACTGCTATGCATACAGTGGTTTTTGTTTTGTTTTGTTTTCTGTTTGTTCCTTAGGAGTAGTTTTCACCCACAACTTTATTTCAAGAGTGATTCTTGTTAAATGGGTCTGCACATCATTCGTTACATTTTTTTTATCTTCATAATGAATGAAATGTAATAACAAGCAGCAATTATGTGTTTTACAACAGCACATACATTAAGTCCCTTGGAACACAAGAGAACTTAAGTTCTCTTTTAGATCATTTGCTCATGTGGGTCATGTGACTGTGTCCTCAAAGTGATAAAGTGATCCATCAGTGTGTTAGAAAATTTGCTATTTAAAATGAATAAAGAAAAAAAAATACAAGCCAGGTAGTTAAGCTTTTACTTTTCACTTGATTGTGTTGGCATTGTGTATACATCATTTGGGTAGAAGAATTTTTTTTGACCTGTTAATTTTTTATCACTATGCAGGATGTGCCTTAACCATCAGCTTTTCCCTTGGCATCAACTGTAATCTGATTTCCAGTGATATTTAAACGTGTGACTATAAAATATTTCTACTGGCATTTCCTTACTAGTTAGCAGCTGTTACAACAGCATCCAAACATCCATTAAGTAAAGAGAGATTTGTTTGGTAATATAGATTAATAGGGAAGTGATCACAAGGCTAGGAGTAAAAGTTTTAGGCGAATACAAGTGCGTTGGTTCCTAATTGGAAATTGTATAAACAGACAGATTTTCAATAAGAATGTTAACCTTCAGATGAATTCCATAAAGTATATGGAGTGTAGCTTAACATGTTTAATTTCAGACATCACCAACAGTAATCAGATAGGGATTTCAGAAAACAATTTATTCCATTTCAATGGAATTTCCATTTTGCTAGCTGTAATCTCAAATATGTAAATGGTAGCCAAAGCTGGATATGATGCTTCAGTTAAGAATTTTTTTTTTTTTGCCCGTTGTTTCTTCTAGCATCTTCTTGCCAAATCTTCTGGAGCGCTTGTAATTTCCTCTGTACAGAGCCCAACAGGCTCATCAGCAGCAGAAGGTAAACATAATAGATGTGAGGAATTTCTGGAGATTTATGAGGTTTAGTTTTTTTGAAATGCACACTCTGTCTGGCTATGCTGGTGCACGGCCACATGTGGACTCTATGAATTGAAAATGTTATAAATGGGGCATCACTTACCCCTTGTGAAGAATAAGGTTTAGGAGCAAAAGATGTCTTCTGTGAGAGTATTTAAAGATTATTGGCTTCTGAATTATAGCAATGCAATGGAGATGAAAAGAAATAATGAATACTTCAAACCTTAAATTTTTAATCTTGAAATTTTATATGGATTCATTTTCCCTTGGTTTAAATATATTAAATTTTATCTTTCTCTACCTTCTTAAACTTTTCTGCTTCTCATTTATAAGACTGAAAAAAAAAATCTGGGTATCTGTACAGAACATCCCAACAATATCCGACAACTTCTGATGAAGACTATGGACATTGCAGACATTTGGCATGATATACTGCCAAAACGGAAATTAAAAAGTACAAGCCATTATCCTAAAGACCATCTGTTTATGAAAATAGTTAATTTCACATCACTTTGTTGAGCACAAAAATGATCCCTGGTGAAGGACAGAATATGCCTCTCTCATAATCACAATAGCTTCATTGCTTGTTAAAATGATCCTCTAACTTTTTCAGAGACTTTATTGATATTAATTAATCAGCTTCAACTCTACAAACATCTCAAGATCTCAAGAGTGCAGGTGATCTTCTGTGTCAGGCATTTTTCTACCTCCTTTCTTTTACTTATCTCTTGCTGGAAGAGTCTAGCGCAGCATTAGAAGTACACAGAAAGGCCTCTCGTTCCTGCCTTTGTTTACCAGTAGGGTTGCCTGGTGGAAGGGCTGTATGCAGTCATGTATGTGATTTTTGTCACGGCCTCACAGAGTGGCATCGTTTTCAAGGACTTACATAAACGATAGCATGGATCTTATGGAGATGATTGTGACTATGAGCATCACTTTAACCTGAATCACCTTCCACAAAAGGGTTGGAAAGGGGAAAAGGTAGTCTTTTACCACAGGCATGTTTTAATAAAAGCTCACCTGCCTTTGGAGATGAGCAGCATGTGAGGTGTTGTTGCACAATGCATTTAAAATCAGAAGTGTTTTGCTTGGTCCCCTCATGATTTTGTTTCTTGTGAATGATGGTGCTTCCTACTTTAGCTTAATTGCTAAAAATTGAAATGCCTACCATTTGAATATAAGCTTTAGAAGAATAACGGATCCTCATGCTGTTTTCTTTCTTTCCTTCTCTTTCTTTCCTTCTCTTTCTTTCTTTCTCTCTCTCTCTCTCTCTCTCTCTCTCTCTTTCTTTCTTTCTTTCTTTTCATATTGATTTCATTATATCTCTCCCCATTCACTGTGAGGCTATACTAAGACTGGGGAAAAGTAAATGTTTTATTTTGCTGCATTCTTGTGTAATGTATATAAAATATGTGTGCACCTTAAAAGCATTATGGTATCTTTGAGAATAATAGTAAGGTAACATACTTCAAAAAAGAGTGTAAAATAGCCCTCATTGGAAAATAACATTTAATTATTAATGAAACCAAGATATTGCCTTGAAACGAAGATGGGCTTTTGTTTAGTTTTGTGATATTTTAAACAAAGTCAATAATGACTTTTTTTTCTTTAGCCCGGTTCACGTAGTGCTTGCTACCCTCTACATGCTAAATACAAATAAATATGTTAAAGATCTTAAACAAATTAAGCTATTTGCCATTTCCCATTTTTGTAAGCTTTATGTGTGTTTCTCATCTGTGGTTATTTTGGAGGCAGTGTTACTGCCTAGCAATTTCCTCTTGTCTGTGAAAATAATTTATAGAAGGTGAAGTAATACAATGGTGTTAATCCAGCTTTTTAAAATAATCAGTCTCCTATGCATACAATATTGATGTTATTGTCTATGCAGGAGTTTCTTTTTCTAGAACCATTCTTTATCTACCGAATTTCTTTTTTGACAAATGATATTGGATTACCAAGTCACAGCTGTGTATGCCGGTTGATGTATTGCTGTAGGATTGATAATTCATAAAAGCCCAGCACCATTTGGGGTTAATTTTCTTTTTTTTAGATATGAGAAAATAAGGCTGCCTGCTAGATTTTTTCTTCATTTCTGTTATCTAAGTTTTACCAGGTTTAGACTAGTTATTGACTCAGTAAATGTAAAAAAAAATGTTGATATGCTGTCAATATTAATGTAGATGTCAGACCAACACTGGTCCCTAATGTATGTAAGAGCAAGTATTTTTTACCTTGATACAGAAAGGCAGTCATGTGTGAGATTTAATATACATCCTAATCTGTCTTGTCATTGCTCTAGCCATGGGTGATGTGCTAATGTGTGGTCCGCCATTTTCTTTTTCTCTTCACACAATGGAATAGATACCCATGAATGACAGTCAAGCTCCACTCTGTAATTATTTTGAGGACAGTTAGAAACTCTGCAGGGTTACCTTTAGACTTAAAGTCTTTGACTTATTTAAATATCCAAGCAACATATAATTAACAAAGACAAGCATCTTTTGAAGGTCCATTCTTAACCCTACTGAGAATTATTCTTCCAAAAATAAAAAGCCTTTCTTAAGACATTTTTGCTATGTTTAAATACAATAAAATACTGAATTGGCTTGAGTTTATACTTTACCCCAAGACTATCGGTATCTTAACAGAATATGCCAATAGTTTTTCTAATTAGGTTATCTTTTATTTTTTTTACTTAATCAGAGTTGCTGTTTATTAAAATGACAGAATTCAACAAAATCAGGTATGAAATACATAGCTTACAGTTAATATCAATTAGATCTCTTTATTTCTAATAAATACAAACACTGAAATATAGTACTACTTTTTTATTCTAGGAAATATTTTATGAAATTTTAATATCCTAAAAAAGGAGTCCAAACAAACATACATTTTTAATCATCAGGATCAGAAATAACTTTATTTACATAAAGTTATAATATAAGCTCTTTTTCTCCAGAGTAATATTCTACAATGAAGAAAATTATGTTTATGAGACTGTACATAATGAGTCAAATTTATTTTATTTATGTGGGCATCGACAAAATTGAAAAGCTGTATATTAATGAAAATAGCTTTATGATATTCTAGATATTCTGAACAAACTCTTTAAATGCCTATGGACGCTAAAGTTAGCCCCATGTATCTTCACTCTATAACGGAAATTAAAAACATTGGTAAAAATTTGGCCATAGATATTTGCCAACAAATATTACCTCAGAAATAATCTCATTGAGAAAGGGAAAAAAATTCCCCTATTTTTAGCATAAATGTTATAAATTTGCCTTCCTACTTAAGTTTCCTACAAGTGCCTCTTCTTTTCTGAGAGTAGTAATATAAAGGCTAAATTGTTACCTTATGTTTTCATTGGATAGGTTTGTGACCACTGACAGTTATAATTTACAAAAATTACAATGATTATGGACATTAACATACTTGACGGAGGCTATTATTTTTATTTGAAATACAAAGACTTTCAGTGGATACTGGACATTAAGACCTTGCCTAGAGAAGCCAAGTGAGGTGGAGGACTGAGGCAATTGTTCAAAGAGTTTAGACTAAGGTGACATGTTTTTCTCAATGATATAGATAGTTCAGAAGCAAGTGGCTGTTTAGCTTGAATGTTCTCTTATTTCTTTGGATATGTCCATCATTGCTAAACTAGTTATCTGTTGCCAGCATATCAATTGAGACTTGACTCTACGTCTGAATTCGTTTACTGAGAATAATAGCAAAAAGGAAATTTTTTTTTTGCCTTTGATTTCCTCAACTCTTTTAATTGTTTAGCAACACTAGGTTACAGGTACTGTTATTAGTACTGTATATAAACCAGGAAACTGAGGCTTGGAAAAGTCAAGTCTATTGATAATTTTGTGCAGCCCTATTCTCCCAGTAGAATGACTGGGGTTGGAAACACATTCCAGCTTCAGAATCCATGCTGTGAACTGTACCTTGAAAAATAATACTTCATGGGGAAAAACAGACATTTTGAGACAGAACTTAAAAAAATAGAAGCTCGTTCCACGATAATCCCCCACTATTTGCAATCAATAACCAAATTCTGTTTGTTATTCTCTTCTTCCTTTTCCTCCACCAACTATCATTCTCATCTGAGTAAACTACTAGCCACATTTGGGAGAGTTTCATATAGATACCTGATGTGAAGTCAGACACTGGGGTCTATGAATTTTACTTTCTGAGCATTTTGGATAAAGAGATAATGTGAGTTTATAAGATGTAATTTGGTGGGATTTTATTGAGGATATCAGCTTTGATAAGACACAGACAACTCTAGGTAATGTGATACAGTACATAGGAGACACATTAATTGTATCAAATTTTGAACATATTGATACTTTAATAGAGATATCTTTTGGAACCCATAGTGTATTCAAGGCTTTGTTCTAATATCTCCTGATAACTATGCCCTAAAAAATAAGAAATATAAAAAAATAATATTCTGTCATTCCCAAGCTGAGTTTTTATGCAATACATAGTAATCGTGTTATTGTTACAAAAGTGAAAATCTGAGAGAAAAAAATCTGAATAATTGAGTTCCTATAGGTGATACTTTGAGCAAGTATTGCTTACTTAAATTTGAAAATCAGAAACGCTGTGGCAAAACTATGTCATTGTTCACAACACTTTTGAGAGTGGGAGTTTCAGGGCTGTTTGTTCGCCATGATGAAGAAAAGTCAAAGCATGAGATTTATTGGCAGCAACCAGTCATAGCATGATTGCTGTCATTTTCGGGGAAGATAAATGACCAACATATTTATTTACTATAGGTGGATGGTCAAAACCTGTTAGCTCAGGGTTATATAATCTCTTTTCTGGTAAATAGCATGATCGTTATGTATAAATGCACACTGTATATCCCACGTTTTCACTGCTTTGTATTGTTTTTGATTCAGCAACAATTTCATGATTTCTTCTTGCTTTACTACTGGGTGAGGCCCCAACAAAAAATGTCTCTGTATTCAAGGAGTTTATAGTTTAAGGAGAAACTAAGTGTTATAAGGTGAGTAAAAACAGGGCTAAGAACCCAGACAAGGTAGCAGATACTTAAATCTAAAACAAGGTGGAAGACATACAGGATGAGAGAGGCTTGAAATATGGGTAGGATTTCAACAGGAGAAGAAGGAAGTGGTTGGGTAATGATACTCCAGATGAAATAAAACATCGTAAGCAAACGCTCCAAGCTTGAAAACCGCAGGGTATGTTGGAGAGGTCAGTGGCGTAGTTTGGCTGAGACAAAGGGTAAATGATGAAAAAGCAGGACTTGAAAATATGACTGAAGGAAGGAGCCAGGCTTAGAAAAAGGTCATTAATGATTACTACTAGTCATGAGGAGGCTATTGATGATAGCAGACGTTACTAAACCATCTGTATATCCAGTCTCTATTTTAACTAGTTCACACATATAAGCTCAGTTATCTCTCACAGTAACGATAAGCAAGTGGTACCGTTGTCTTTCCTAGTTTACAAATGAGAACAATGAAGGTACCTTCAGCTAAATAACTTGCCCAAATTTACACAAGTCATATCTGTCAGAGATCGTGGTGGTATAGCAGTTTAGAATCTTATTATTAAGGGAAAACGTTAGGCTGGATGGTAACATAATCTTCCCGAGCCGGGAAACCTTGTTTCTCCCTTGTTTTTTCCCAGTATGAACTGCGTGCTCACACTCTTCTCATATTGCTCACTTATGTTGTCCATATTTCCAGAAGCCCCTTTCTTCTTTCTTTAGCAACGCTCTGAATCTTTCAATAGCCTAGCATTCATTCCCTCTTTCCTCAAAACTGCAATCTCTATTGATGTATATCCCTCATCAGTGATCTTCTGCAGTACCTGCTG
This sequence comes from Panthera tigris, assembly GCF_018350195.1. Classification (NCBI taxonomy): domain Eukaryota; kingdom Metazoa; phylum Chordata; class Mammalia; order Carnivora; family Felidae; genus Panthera; species Panthera tigris. The sequence goes on from NC_056676.1 coordinate 26,124,897, forward strand.
CTTCATACAACTTAGCACTCGATTACATATTGAATTTCGTTCATGATTATTAATTCATCTGTTCTCGTCTTGCCTTTTGGCCCACAGTTTAGATTCCAATGTCTTTGAATGTATCTCCTGCTTCTAACATCCCTTCCATGGAGTCCAATGTATAGTAGGGGCTCTGGAGGTTTAACACTAGTGGTTTCTGGGTTAGTTCTGGTCAGGTAAACCCGGGACACTGAAATGCCGTTTTGGGGTAAAAGAAGACATGGCTGCTGACTAATTGAAAATTGATTTTCTCCAAAATCAGTGTAGCTCAAAGTCACTTATCAGATCTATATAATATCAAATTAAATAATCTCATTTTGTTACCAAGAGCCAAGTTTTGGTTCTTTGTATACAAAGGAAAAAAATGAAATATTCACGATGAGGCTCTGGGGTTTGGAGCATACTAAGTAAATTGTTTAACTTGATCCTTATTACTATGTTGCTCATTTTTTGGTAGAACTGATCAAGTTGATTATTTCAGCAATCTGTCAACATTAACCTGTCAACATTGATGAAATCAGACACTCGAATAAAATAATTCATGAAAATGTTTCCTTCACACCAGTGTGTTATTTTGTATTCTGGAAACTTGATGATCAAAGTATTTATCATTATGGGGATAGACAATGAAATCAGCTGGCTCAATATTAAGTGGCTCTCGTTATTGTGTCGCTGTTGGCTCACGTTAGACTAAACTGACACACGATGGTAAAAGTGTTCAGCAGAGCAATCAAACATTCTGGCCAAAATCCACTTTTGGATGAGAAGGAATTAATATCAGAGCGTGCACCACCAGACTGTTTTGACTATCTACAAGATGGTAAACAAGCATTTTGGCTAAATTCCGTCTTTTGATTATGACATAATAGAACAATTTGAAAGAAACATTTGTATAAAGTGCTCTAATGGGGAATCATACAGCAAAATTACCAAGGATAATGAGTGAGGCTTAGACTGTATCTGTGTTGTGCAAAACCAATATTTTGTCAGGAAATAAACATGTGCATATCATGGTAGGCAATTGTTTTTAGCTTCCTATATTAATAGAGATAACTAAATGACTGCAGAATCTCATTTTCACTTTGTGCTGTGAAGACAGTACATTTAGCATTTAACCAGTTTAAATTGATTTATACAGTCCAAGTAAGCATTTCAGGACCAATGTAGATCCATGGGTCAGAATCATCGAGTTTATTCATCTCCGTTAATCAAATTAGTTAGATAATTGCCAAATCTCCATTTCAATTTGTGGATTTGAGATCTGAATTATCTTGATTTGTTTGTGTAGGGTTTTAAAAGTTTAATTTCTGTGCTCTTCATGGAACTGAAAATAGTGTTAAATCATTTGAGAAATAATAGGCTGCTCCATTAATGTCTTTGCAGTCTGTCATATAAATATGTAAATATATGTACATATGCATTTAGAAAAAGAAGTTTTCAGATTCTAATGTACAGCTGCATCCTCTGAGACATTACCGTTTACTATATAAAGAAGCACTCGGATTTCACTTAAGATGTATAATATTTGCTCGATTTTGTTTCAGATTTGATTTCTTGTGACATGACAACTTCTCAAAAATTTTCTTCCTCATTACTATATAATTTATGTCAAAATATATGAGTTGTTCTATTGACATTTATCTATTTTTGCATATTGGAAGGCTTTGAAAAGTTGTATATATTTGGATGTATTTTCATGAGTTATTATATATAATTAAATGGTTCAGAAAGTAAAATTTATAATAAGGTTGTCTAAGACTTTTTATAATAATAATTTATTGATTGCTACTATGTTGGACACTTTAAGTGTATTAGCTAATTTAACTTCATCATAGACAAATTAAGGAAAGGTTATTACTATCTTTGATTTCCATATTAGGAAACAGAGGCACAGATATGAAATAATTAGACAAAGTCACACATTGGGGAGTGATGGAGTTAGGGTTTTTAGCCAGAATGACTTCTGCACTTTTAGTTGTTATCAACTGTCACTATAATGCGTTGTTAGTTTAAAATGATATTTTGATAGGTTAACAACCCAAAGTACTCAAATATTCAAAATTTAAAAAAAAAGGAAGTCTTAATTGGAAAAATTACATTTTTTCAAAAATTTTTATATAGGGAAACATTAGCTTGAGGTAAAAACTTCAGTACTAAGTTTGAAAACTAAAGCACTGACAATATTTAATTCTCTACTAAAGAATCAAGTTCGGTCTTCTGTGAAAGGAATTAATCTCAAGTTTGAAGTTTGGGGAACTTGTTTGACAAATATCATTAGTTATCTTTTTCTTGGCCAGTTTTGTTGGTGGGGGCGGAAATGCAAAGGGCACCCCATTTTAAATTCAGCAACATAATGCCCAGGTTGGAATAATTCAGTTACAGAAGCTTGCTACCTTGTAGGTTCCCAGGGGTAAAGTTTGCGTTTCCAAACAGCCTCCTGGGAGCAGGGGAGGATGGATTACTGAGGTCGGCCTTGGTTGAATAACAGCCACTCAACCAGAGAAGAATTTTTAAAGGGTCCAGGAGGCCTAAGCCTTGCAGTGTTCTTTTTTGGTTGACTCTTTCAGACTAGAATTTTTAAAGCAAAAATTTCCAGACAAGTTCTTTTACATGGTATTTTATTCCAATTCGCTAAAACAAGACAAGTCAGAAACAGATTGAAAACACGTTTGGTTAAATATAGCACAAAAGATTCCCCACCTTTTCTTTGAGCAAAAATAAGTCTTTTCCTTGCTATTCCTTGGAATATTTTTCAATCAACCACGTAATTGTCTGAATTTCAAGAGTTGTGACAATCTTACTTTATAAATTCTCCAGTCACTTTTTATACAGATCACCCTGGGCCGCTGAATCCATCCACACTGAGCACTTTCGCAACTTATGTGGTGGCCTGAAACATGAGGTGTTTCAAAGATAGTGATTAGTCCAGTGTGCTTAAGTAAATTTGGAGAGAAAAATCTCTGTTATTATCATGTTTTAAAGTAAAACGTTTGGTCTCTAATGCAGGAAACTATTTAGATAAATGGGAACATTTACATATGGCTTGATAACATACGTGTAAGTAAGTTACCACCGCATTTTCTTTCTTTCTTCTTTCTTTCTTCCTCTCTCTTTTTCTTTCTTTAATTCTTTTTCATTTTAGAGAGACAGAGAGTGTGCATGAGCCGGGGGGAGGGGCAGAGGGAAAGAGATTCTTAAGACAGGCTCCACACTTAGCATAAATCCCACCTTGAGGCTTGATCCCAAGTCCCCGGGATCATGACCTGAGCAGAAATCAAGAGTCAGAGGCTCAACCTACTGAACCACCCAGGAGCGCCCCCCCCCACCACATTTTTGTAACAACTTTGAGGATATATTTTTATGTCTATAGATACTTCTACTGTATTTCAATATTAGGATATTTCCTCTTTTGATATAAAGTACTAAACTTATTTAAAGAAGACAGGATGGTAGGGTAAAGAAGAAAAATCACTTCACTATATTAGTATGTAGGAAACCTGATTTTAACATGTCTTAATATTAACTGGGGAAAATCATCTAACACCTCAGAGATCTATTCATCTGAATTGTCTCTAACTTCTATGATTTTAAGGTCTACCCTTTAACCATATAATTATTAAAACCTTTAACTCTGCAGATATTTTCAAATTTAAATTGTATTTTTTTCAAGAGATTTTGGTATTTGGTTAAGAAGGTAGTTCGGGGAGCCTGGGTGGCTCAGTCGGTTAAGCGGCCGACTTCAGCTCAGGTCATGATCTTCCGGTCGGTGAGTTCGAGCCCCGCGTCGGGCTCTGTGCTGACAGCTCAGAGCCTGGAGCCTGTTTCAGATTCTGTGTCTCCCTCTCTCTGACCCTCCCCTGTTCATGCTCTGTCTCTCCCTGTCTCAAAAATAAATAAAACGTTAAAAAATTTAAAAAAAGAAGGTAGTGACCTCAAATATTCATTTGTCCTGGAAGAAGTTTTTAGAATTGACTACAAATACTTCCAAAACTAAATGCTGTATGGCCAGAGCTCTGGTCCAACCTCTGCCATTCCATCAAAAACAGTGGTTCTATAATGTAACAGCCACAAGAAATCCTGAGATAAATACAATGTCAGTTCACGGTGTGCAGGTGTATCACTAAGGGGAGGGAGGATAAGAAGAAAGCAAGGGGTGAGTGGATTAATGCCAATGGACTTTACGGTTCTGAAGTAATTAGTAAGCTGTGCAGGTGTCTATTAAAAGTAACTGACAATAAATCTTGGTTTCTCTTTTGAATATTGCTTTGGTTTCGCAAGTGCCTCCAGGGGCAAAAGAAAATGACTCCGAGATTAATTACCACAACAGCTTATTCCCAATAAGAAATTTAACAATGTTCTTTTTATGTGAGTTTATTATTTGTGTTATCATTAATACAATCACTAATAAAGATTATGGTTTAATCATTCTGAAAGACTATTGGACAAGGGGATACATTTCTTGCTGTAAAGAAGGTCCAGCATAGAGAGATCCTTAAGTAAACGGTTCTTTGATTTGTCACAAGTTATTTGTCCCGAGCAGGCCTGATGCAGATTTGTTCCTCACAAGATTTTAGGAGTGCTAAAGTTGTACCAACGTGTCCAGGTCTCTATCGTCTGCTTTTTCCCTAAGTGGAGTAACTAATTGCAGGTAAACTTAGCCACAAAGTGACATTTCTCTTAGCTTCTCCATCTGCTCTTTTTTGACACCCCTGCCATTAACTGTCATTTTCCTTTAAATATACGGTGAATCTGAAAGGCCAGCTCTACATCACATCATTTCAGATTAGGGGCAGTCCCTTTGAGTTGAGTACCGTTTAGGTGTCAGAAAGGAGTCCCTGACCTCTCTGGTAGCACATTGCCACGGGGCCTTAATTAGCACTGACTCCAGCCATTACTGAAGAGAACACAGAAGAGAACACATCATTTTTCTACTTAGGAAGTTAGTGTCTGACCTAATAACTTGTCCAGACTCACAGGACACTGTAAGCACACATTAACAATGGGCATTATTCCTCTGCCTCTGCCTCATGTGAAGCATAGAATGGAGCCCAGAATGAGAAGGAATTATGGTGACCTCCCAAGGACCATTTTAGTTTCTTCTGCCTTTTATTAGGGGTGAAGTAGTGCTTGCCTTAAAAAAAAATGTGGCAGGCATGGAGATTTTCTCAAATTTATGTACCTAAGATTATTTTAAAGGACCCAGTGTGTGTCTGTATGTTTGTGCATGTGGTGATTTATCAAATAATTTTGAAGAGAGTTTTCCTACTACAAGAACAGTTTTTAAAAGTGAAATAAAGTATTTTGATATTAAAAATCCCTACTTGGTTCCAAATTGTAAACGGAGTCAAGTCTTCACGGCAAATGCATCTCTTTAAAAAAAAAAAACAGACTCGTTTTAGGAAACCTACATAGCTTTGCTTTTGGCCTTCTATAATTATAATAGATGGACTTTTAGGATCATGGTGGCTACTATAAAAATGATTTCACTTTACCCACCTTTTCAGGGATCAGAAGCCCTAAAGCACAGTTTAGTTTAGTATATTCGCCATTTTCTTCTTTTGGTAGACTCATTTAAGAGTCCCCATGTAAAAACACTGTTAAAAAGAGGTTGGCCTGCAGTTTCATTTTGTTCCTTTTCCATTCTTTTCTTTAAAAAAAAAAACAATAATCTTAATAATATTAACAGCATCACTATTGAAGAATCAGCCGCACAGTTGAATAAACAAAAATAAAAAGGAGAGAAATAGGAGTCATACTCATGAGTATATAAGACTATTTTGATTAGGAATGCTCTTTAAAAATCACTGTTGAAGTATATGCAATCCACTTAAAATCGATCCTCTTGAATAGGAAAAGCTGACCTGGTGCCCACTAGAGCCTTCTTTTCTGAGTCCTAAACACAACCAGCATTTTAAGTATTCTAGGGTTTTTATTTTAACATAACTCTTTCCTCTATTATAGTGATGTCTCTGTCACTTCTACTGCAAACACAACATTTCAAAGGTTGAAGTCTCAGCTACAGGTAGTTACACGGAACTGGATTCGATATGGAAAGACCCAATTTTAAGCATTTCTTTCATTAATTTTAATAATAAATTTTTTGAGTTGGAAATACGTTTGTGCTGTTGTAACTGGGAGGTTAGAATGTCCTGCAGTGATAAAAGATAAATACATGTATTTTCACATTTTTCGGCTGAAAATATACCAAGCATTTTTTGTTGAGGTTACTGTGTAGGCAGGATTCAGAATCAGGTTCTATTCTCAGAAGAGCTTCTCATACCTTTTACATATAAGAAGAGATTCTTACAGACAGAATCCAAGAAAATGTGCTCTGACAAGTTCTCCTTCATATATAGCCACAGACTTCTGCTGCATGGCAGTGTATCTCCGTGTTGTTAAATTCAAAAACTTGGCCCATAGAACACATGAACAGCCATGAGATTAATACAATAAGTTCCTCCATATACTCAGGATGGTAAAAGCAAATTGGAAAAACATTTTACACAGGAGACCATGATTGTTCTCTCTCATTAATCTTCATACTCCCCATCTTATTTATTTATTTATTTTTGGAACCAAAGTTTTAGTGTAACTTAAGTATAAAACTGTGCACTCAGAAATAAATGTAGATTTGTAGTTCTACTTAAAAATAGTGTCTTATAAGTATATTTTATGCGATTATGTAACTAGCAAAAGAAGAAATCCTACCAAACTTCTTCAAGTCTTATTAAAGTAGAAAGATGGAGAAAGCTGCCAGCCTGTCCATCTTCCCTTTTAGTGGACAAATCAAGCCTGTCCGCAGTTGAAGCCCATCTCAGTAGACATTTCCATGATCCTGTGGTCTCTGGCCCAGCTGTCAGCCTGCTAGGAGAGATTCAAGTACAAATTAGCCTCTTCTTCCCCTACCAATCATATAAACCATCTCTTCAAGTCTGAGAGAAAATGGAAGACGAGACGCAACCCAGCCATTAAGTTCATCATCCACTGTAATTACACCTGATAATAGAAGAACAAATTATCAAATAAGAATCAGTGAAAGTCTGAGCTTAGAAGATAAACTCTTTCTTTCATTTAATAATGTGGAGAAAAGTAAAATAGCTTCCACAGAAAAGAAGAAATGTTAACCTTAGGTCTTCTTGATCTTCACAATAAAAGTAATTCAGATATTTAAATAAGTCCCGATCACTGCCCTCCAAGTCCTCCAGATTGTTTAACCTTTGCTTATTATTTTGTTAGTTTTAAAGGCTAGTGTTTAATTTTCATGGAATACACACCATGCGCTATAAAACTGACAGTTTCATTACAAGTATTGAAACCTTTGAAAAGCAGAGAGATTCAAAGGATTGGGTGGTGGAACACAAAGGGTCCTGGAGGGTTTTCTGTGGGGGTTTGAAGCAGGACATAAATGCAAATGCACGTAGAGGATATCGGGGAAGGAATGGGGAGCCTAAATATTAATAGTAAGGGTACGGTAGGCAAGCACATCAACTGACTTGTGTAGAAAACTTGTATCGGGAAATAATGAAAATTCTTTTGAAAAAGTCAGAGATTTTATGGAAACTACATCCCATTAGTTTAGGTGAGACACAGCTGAATATTACATATGTATTATATTTACAGAAATTACAGCATTTTAAAACAGAAGACATATGGGCGTCTGGATGGCTCAGTTGGTTGAGTGTCCGACTTTGGCTCAGGTCCTGATCTTGCGGTTCTTGAGTTCGAGCCCCACATCAGGCTTGCTGCTGTCAGCGCAGAGCCTGCTTCAGATCGTCTGTCCCTCTCTCTCTCTGCCCCTCCCCTGCTTACACTCTCTCTCTCTCTCAAAGGTAAATTTTGAAAAGATTAAAAAAAAAACCAGAAGGCATAACTGATCTCTATACAAGTATGTGTATGTACACACACACACATATATATACACATATATGCTAATATTTAACATGAATTGGAATTTTTCTCTACAGTATAACTTAAAGGAAGTTCATTTTCTAGAAAAGTCTCTTGTATAGCAATAAAATCTGCCTTTTTGATCCTTTATTATAGACATATTGTCTGATAGGGATCAAGACCTATCTTTGGGGCTCTCAAATATATGCCAGGATTTGTCTTGTATTCTTAATTCCCATGACCCCCATGCTTTCAGCTGGGCTTTGGGGTGGTGAAGATCAACGACAGCATGGTTAAACAAATATACCATAATACTTCAGTGGTTGAGCACTGCCTGGAAGAACCAGAACCAACTGTAATTGTCTAACCACACTACCCTGGAGAGTTGAAAACCCAGAACCCTGGGTAGGTCTGAAAACTTCAAGGGTCCAATTTCTTATTTGTAACTTTTCAAAAAGAGTTATGGCCACTCCTACTGATAGTGTTTCCGTAACTAGGGAGAAAAAGGGCAGACTGTTTAACCACACTGTAAAGCATTTATAAATATAGAGAGGTTCCCCGCCCCCCTCATTTTCTGATTTCTCTTCCTACTCACCTTTTTCTTATGACTCCCCACACCGGCTCATTGAATGATTTCTAATAAAAACTAATACTTTCCAGGTCTAGGCAATGTGTGGCTGTGCCTTGATAACCTTGGGGAAAAAGATGGAGTCTCCCCTGCTTTAAGGTGACCCTATGTGGGACTGTTTCACGAGGCAGAAACTAGAAACCACTAGGACCACAACATCTCTACCTTTTAGGCAGGCACTAAGAGATCAGCCAGGCCCATTAGTTTTGTCATTGATTCCGTCCATTTGTGTGTCTTCTGAACGTGATTTGTCCTAGAAGTAGTAGTTATGATTTCACACAATTTGCTCATGTCTGAAAATTAAAACCTTGCTACTCTGTTTGGCCTCATGCATGAATTTGGAAATGACTTTTTCCAGAGACAGTCTTATGATTTCTTTAGGACATTATTGATCTCTCTGATAAATGGGCATTTTTAGAAAACCACTAAAATGAGAATCCATTTCTATAACCGTAAGATCATGACATAAACAATCCAGAATCTGGAAATGCAGAATAAACGTAAAGCTCCTGTTTGACCCTTGGGTCTTAGTACTGGGTTTTCAACAACGTTATGGGGAAAAGATGTCAGATGAGCCACTCTCATTGTGTGTGTCGTAATCTTCATGTTTGTTTTTGCCGACAAGTAGCGTAGTTTCTCAAAACTGCAGATTAGTTTTAAGAAACACCTAGTTTTAAACAATATTTAGTCAGCCTTTTTACTTACTTTAATCAACTTGTTCTGCTGAACAAGGTGTGGAATTGATAGCTGCTATTGATTGGATGTAGCATTACCTAATCTTCACTAAATGTAGGAAGCTTTTCAGATTTAGAAAGGTGGCAGAAAATGTCTAGTAATGATGCTGCTGGGAATTCAAGCTCAATACTGTGGTCAGTGTAAAAGTGATGTAACTATAAGAGGTATTTTATTATAAGCTGTCGGTTTTACTAAATGCTTGACCTGCTATATTTGTGGAATTTTGGTGTGAGCGTGTGTGTGTGTGTGGGGGGGGGGTGATTACTGTACATAGCAGATGTTTCCATATTTTAATCACTTAAAATGTTACTAGTAATAATTTCTATTACTACTAGTATTGCCATTTTTTTTGTATAATAGGAAGCTAGTATTGAAACTTGAAAAATTTACGGATAAAGGAGAAGACAGTATTATAGAATAAAAAGAAGATTGCATTAGGAATTCAATACCGAGGAAAGGTACACGAAATCATTACTAAAACAGATATAAACGTGACCTTCACTGTGATTCAGTAATTATCCTAGTCCACACTATGGTGTATGTATCATGATTTTCCTTTTTTCTCTTTGTTTTCATTTTTATCTGGGTACTTCACTGGTGAGTAATTGCTAAAGGGAACCTATTATGCAAGGCGAGCATTCAGTTTGCAAGTGAATTTGCTGGTAGCTATTGCCACATTTGAACCTCACTAATGTATGTAAATTAAAAACTCTGGTATTCGGAATTGCTCCTGTTTGAAATAAAAACAGAATCTGATCATTACAATCTGCAAGCCAGGTATTATCACTGGACTAGTGAGCCGCTGATGATAAATTGTACCGAAT
>NC_056676.1:26140000-26175000 GCF_018350195.1 Panthera tigris
AAAGTGTGCATCGCCGTCCAGAGGTGACTGCCTAAGGGTAGTGGAAGATAACAGAATAGTTAACATGATCAAAAGGTTCAGCGTACGTGCCTTTTGTCTGTTGGATAATCCTAAAAAAAGTATAAAGGAGCTCTAAGGATTGCACACTTATTTTTACACTTTTTGGTTTGGGAAATATTTGATTTAATATATACTACAATTTCAGAACTGAAAGTCAATATGAAGAGGAAAAATAAACAAAAATCCTATAAATACACACCCCCATATCATTAGAAATATCTCTGCCCCATTATTGTTTCATTTCAGTGTCAAAACTGATTTTGACAACATTCCATGGAAAGGCAGGATGTCATTTGCATGAAGAAATCAATAATAATGTATATTTTATATTCGCATTAAACTACACAAAATTGATTTACACCAGATTTAGAAATACTTCTGTTGTAACATTTAATCATAATTCAAATTTAGAATTTTTGCATTAAGCCCCGTAATTTCTTTAAATGTCTGAAAAAATACTCATCTCAAAATGAAACAAGGAATCTGAGATGGTTTCTCTTTGATGTTTCCAAGAGGATAGAAAATATTCAAATGCCTGATTCTTGCCATGATAAAATATTATTTCATAAAAGGAAGGCTGTAGCTGTGTAAAGTCATGATTGATTTAACATCAGGTAATTTGCAAAGTTTGAAACTAATAGAAGCAACATGGATAAAGCAATCCAGGCTTTTTTTTTTTTTTTTTAACCATAGGGTTGAGTGCAACACAGTGCCCCAAATTTAGTTTTAAGTATGAATCATTTTAATTTGTAATCTAAAAGCTGTATATGACACAGTGTAGTTAGTAACATTAGGATTTTGCATAAGAGAAATGTTTGAATAGCTGAATAGTTGTTGAATATTTTTCAAAATAGGAGGCCTAACCTGTTAAGGAATCAAAGCTTTTACTGAGTGACATAAATACCAGGAAAGAAATATTCCCATTGACAACAAATCACCCTTCTTCATTCCACAGACAAATCCATATACTGAAGGGGGCAAAAAAAAAAAAATGAGCATTTTCATTAGTCTTTCAAGCATATGCCTTTAAAAGAGACACCTGAATGTTCAGAATTCGCCCTGGCCTTGCCAAAAGCACTCCATGGACACGGAAACTTCTCGAGGTGCAGTTTATTAACATGGAAAAGAGAAATTAATTAATTATGTTTGTTGATTTGGGGTTACCTTGAAATATTTATTTATTTAACCAGTCCACAGCAAGGTTTAAAGTCGGATTAGATGAGGTGAGAGGTCGCGTTGAAATGCCACAGCTGCATTTGTGAAGAACGCCCCCCCTCCTCCTGTCGTGAGAGCCCTGGAAAAGTGAACTGTTGCTATGTTGTTCACTCACTCGGTCAGATCGAAGCGTAGCTCAATAGCATTAAACTAGCCCCCATTTGAGAGATTTGTCTTACAAAACCCTGAAAACTGCTCTGAACATGCATACATTGATTTTGTTGCTGGATCTCCTGAGCTTTGATGAAAAGGCAGTCTCCACATGCAGGTGAAAGGGGTTTACCTCTTCAATATGAAAAAGAGGAGATTAAGGATTTCTGTTCTACTAAGGCTGAACTAATCAGTGGCGTGCAAGGGTAAGGAAGTAGGCCTCGCGCCTAATGCCACCTGATTTTCCGTGGTTGAACAAGAAGTTAAAAATCCCCCTTGTGACCTCCCATGGGGTGAAACTTACCATTATTCCAGTTTGCATAGTTAATCAAACAGCATATGGCACATGACCACATTTGTTTCCCATATCTTACAAAAGATAGTTACTGCCTTTATTAAGAGCTATGCACTTCAGGTATAGTATTGGAAATGGGGACGTTGTAAAGGATAGAGGAAAAAACACCTGAGGAAAGTCAGATCATGAAAAGTCTACCTGATTTGGTAGTCACTGAAGATGTACAGCCATTGTGTATTTTTGACATGTACTATAAGTCTATTGCATTTACTTCCATTAAGGTAGGAAAAACTACGATTTTCATAAATTTCTGGCTCTTTCTCTACAGAATGAGAATTATTATTTGAGCTCAGCAGAGAATACTTGGCATTTGTCCTCGGTATGAACAATGCTTACACTTTTTTTCCTAGTCAAAGATTACATGAAACTTTACTCTTTTTTAAAAAACATCAGAGGATTATGGTATCTTCAGAGAGTTTGCACACATCATTTCTCAGCAGGGACTTTCAGAATGAAATGAACACACCTCTACTACGGGAGAACAATTTTACACCCTGTAGCACTAATTCCTGTAATTATTTGTGTCCGTCTTAGCCACGATTTGGGTAAAGTGATATGAATCCCTTCTGAAATTATGGTGTGAGTAAGCCTTTAGGGGGGGCAAGAGGGGGTTTAAATAAACTAACCATGCTGGGAGCTTTCATATACTGTAAGATATCTGAAAAGGTAACAGATTTATCTAGAATCAAGTCTTATCAACCACGTCTTTGATCTATTGTAAAAAAATACAATAATGATTCTGAAACAAGCACTACAGAGGCAGATCAGGCTGGATAAGAGAATTTCAGAAATTAGATAACACTCATTTCCCATCATTTATAGGAACCACTTGGTTTGCCTTTTAGGCATATGTTGTCTGCACTTTCTCATGACTCAGTGTGGCTCATCATGTTGAAGCAGATCTACCCTCTATCACGGCTAAATTACAACATCCCCCTCAAATAACAATGTAGCATGATCATCCAAAAGACAAGATTCCTAGCTCCAAACCATTTAATGTCTTAAGTCATTAAGATGATAAGGAGTGAATGCAGGGAGAAAATCCGATGGCCATTTGAAATTCCTGAGATCTGACTGGGGAACTATAGGTGTAGACTCAGTGCGATTCTTACAGAGGTAGTCACCATTGCCCAAAGCCTGCTGTAAGAACAGTGTATAAGATTCATTTTGGTTATAAATAAAATAGGATTAATGACAAGAACAAAAAGCTTGAGCTAACAATTTTTTAGGAGATGTAAAGCTTGCTGAGGTGATGATGCCTTATTTTACAGGACAGAGAAGGCATTTTAGCTAGGTCCACGGAACACGTATTTTAGCTACTTCTCAGACTTCTTTATATTAGTACAAGTGGCAGTTTATAGCCCTCAAGAGTTTGTAAGAACTTAACTTTTAATTTTTTTGTTCATGATTTGAATCTTAAAAAAAATTTTTTTGGTCGTTTCTAAGTACCTCCAGAGTTCTTAAAAGAGACTATAGACTGGGGTAAAAGATAAACCTTTTTGTCCCCCTTGCAAGCCAACCTATGAAGATGCCTTTTCACCTCTTTGATGTGATAGGGAAGTGTTAAATCAAAGTGAATCCCCTATTCGGGGCACTTTGGGACTGAATAGTGCTTAAGCCAATTGTCACTACTCCTGGGTGTGTAGACAGGGAACCACACACCTCTCTCTAGATCAGAGAGGGCTTTGACAGGCATCCTGTGCCACCTGCTATCACTTAATTAGTGTCATCATCTGATTCCTAGTTGGAGTAATGACATCATGTACTTTTTAGTACATGTAATCACTGTAATATATTACAAATTGTGTTACAGCAATATTATGTGATTAAACTATGAGAGGAGGGACCTCTTGTATGTGAGCATTTGGAACTCTGTTTTTTCACTCCCATCCATTCCAAATGCTTCTTACAAGTTCAGAGCAAATCGAAAGATATAACTGGTGTAGCATAGCCACCACAGACTTGGTATACAGAGAAAAAAACTAAACACTGATCTTTGAAATTGGTGAAGACCTCTTTCGTGTCCATAATAGATATTCTGAGAATGGATTGACTGCTGAGTGCAAAGGTAATTATCAATGGGTTCTGTACAAGTGGAATTAGATGGACCGTTCTGTCTGGCTTACCAGGAATTATATGTCACTAAATGACTAGGGGGTTTCTGGATGGGATAGCTTCTTTCTGGTACAGATAGCTCAGCACAGTGAAGAATCTGAGAAAGAGATCCATAGGAAACGGAGTGTCATCCAGGGGCATTATCAGCTTTAAGCCAAAAAGAACAACTATCATTTTGAATTCCTGAAAAGAGTGTCACTGCCACACATATTACAATCAAGGTTGTTGGAGATTCGGCTCTGTTAAGAAGCCATTCCCTGTGGAGAGCATTCGGTTTTGTTTTCCTGATATAATATTAGAAATTGTAGTAAAGGGTGTATAATCAATGCCCTCCTCTCTATCCAGAATTCCCCTTCAGTGGCAATAAAGATACAAAAATAGATGGATAGTTTTGGTTTTAAAATACATGGATAAATTTTCCAATCTATGCATTTTAATTCATTTATCCATTTCCTATGATGGTCTAATTTTCTAAATCAGTTTTATTTTTATGAAAACTCTGATAAAAATAAACCATAAAATGGCAAATATCACAATAATACAGCATAGCCTAATGTGATTTCCTTGTAATGCTGTTGCATAAATATGGCCTTAAACACGCCTATGCAGTATTTCCAATGGGAAATAAAATTATTGCTTTAAAAATTTTACAAATTGTGATTTTTAGCTGTCATTGATTATAATATAACCAGTATATGCAAGTTAGTGATCTTGTTAGTCAATAGAAGCCAGTAAAGCCTTTACTAGTCAATTGTTCAAAGATTTCGTTCACACGATTTCACAACACAAAACGTGCCATATCCAAACCACTTGCTTTGAAAAATAGCCCCTTAAAAGGCTTCTTTTTCTAATAATCAGCCAAATAATCTACACAGTCTTCCTTCCAAAATACCCAGAGAAAAAAAAATTAAACAGGAAGTGTAAGGTTGACTTACCTTTTTCCTATATCTTTTAATTCTGTTTAAATTTCTATCCCTTCTTTGTGTTGGTTTGCGCATTCCTACATCTTGCAGTGTTGTACACCTCGAAGACCTAGTAAGCGAGTTAAAGGCTGATGACGCTAACGAATCCCAGCGCAAATGACTGAATCGATAGGAAACCAGCCACTGCTGTTTAAGTGTATCGATAAATGTACCTTTATTTTCTCTTGAATGGATAAGTGTCGCAGTTAAGAGTTCTATGGATCTCTTAATTGAAAGTTAATTTTAAATCAATAAAGTGAGTCATTTAAATATTGATTGGCCCTTTCTACACGAATTGTTAGCTGATTTTTTTTTTTGCAACAACTTTGTTTAAATGCAATCAATAGCCCACAATCAGTATGTTCTATAAAAAATTGACAGATGTTCCCAAAATGCCTGCTAGGCATATTCTTATCTGTTTACATATGCAGCAAAGATATTTCAGTCCTTTTCACACATACCTAGATAGTTACAACTTCAGGAATCACACACACACACACACACACACACACACACACACACACACACCTTGTTTTCCTAAACAGCACAGTTGTTTTTTTCTGTTACATTTAGCCTCTTAATCTACTGCACCTTAATCTTTCATTTACATCTCCAAAGGTTTGAAATGAAAAGATTATCTGATATCACAGTTATAGGAACCCTATCATCCAAACATCTCTATGATTGCAATTTGAAAAGGAAAGCAGTGTTTTATACCCATAATAATTTAAAGACGTTTGGAGATAAGAGTCTTCGGTACTTTTATGTCATAATACATTAGTAATATCGCTTGAATGAAAATCATCTTCTAATGAAATAAAATACTCTTGCCTATGTGAACATGTTTATCAAGTACAAGGCTAGCAACACTTTTGATTTATGTAGCTCCTCTTAGACATCACCTCGTTATCATAACAGCGAATAGCTGTGCTCTTTTTTTCCTTTCAAATTGGCAGAGGACAGCCAAGTTAAAATAATACAAATTGTCTTACTTGAAATTCATCTTAATTAACCCAACAAAGTAAACTAAAGTACTTGTAGCTTTCGGCATATCACCAAAGATGAATATTCTATTCATAGCTTCCTATGAACCATTCAGTATTTTCCTGAGAAATATTGTAGATTGCCTCTTTCCAAGAAATGGCTTCTTTTGAACAGGACTCCTGAAAATAGTCTAATATATTTATGAGGCCATGAATTGAAGGCTCAAGGCTTTGATTTTTTTTTTCCCTTCCAAAATCTCCCTGTGTGAAAATAACCTCTACTAACAACTGCTCTCTTTAATTAGAGAGGAACAAAATGAGTAATGTAAAAATCAAAACATATAAACAATAGAGTTTTACGGTAACTCCCAGTTTTTTGTGTAGGTTTAGTGCTATCAACTAACACAAAATGACCCAAAGTTAATTTAGGGTGTTGTATTGACTGGGATTTAACCAAAAAGGAAAAACACACCATAATTCTATCTCGGTTCTGAAGAGTTAGTCAAAATGCAAGTCCTACCATTAAACTTAAAATATCAATAAAAGTGATAAAAATGAAAGTAACAATTTTTCATCCTCCCCTTTTGCGAAGATTAAACAATACCAACCTAACGTGTCAATACCTGAGGGTAGCTGAGCTGAGAGCCTAAGCTGGGAGGCTATATAATTATGACTTTTTTGCCGTTAGCATAAACTCTTTCAACTGTCCTGCAGATCTATGCTTCTTTAATCTGGCATCATCGTCCCCTTAATGCAACATCTCAGAACTCATTCCATTCCATTTTCAGTGTTAGGGAAGCTGTATGAAAAGGGGAGATTTCGAGGAAATAGTGGGGTATCATTAGTTTATATGCATACGGGTTCAGCATGTGAAGATGCCGCGTCTGAGATCAGCCTTAAGATGTGACTGATAGCTCTTATTTGTGTGATAGAGCTGGCCAGGGAAATAGAGCTACAGCTGGTTACTTCATTAGGTCCTCTCATTGATTGAACCCTGCTGAAGTGATGCAGGAGGCTCCTCAGATAACTGCTGGTAATAGAACAAAATGAATTCTTATCACAGAGATTGGAAAGGCCATTAACCCTGGCCTCCAATGCTTTTCAGAGGTCACAGACAGGAAGCCAAGCGGTGACTGGGAAAACTGTTTTCTGTCTAACTACAGGTCACGTTAGAAGGGTGTGTGTGACTTTTTTACCCTTCGGCTTCTGTACGGTTGAAACTGTTGTACTGGCAGATGTTAATAATCAGCTGTAAATAAATATTGGAAGCAAAGAAGAAAAATGAGAAAGCACAGGAATTTATTTCAATAAATACTTAATAAAAGAACAATTGTTACTGCAATATTTACTGCCAGTTCTGCTGTAGTTTTAAAACTAATACTTTTTTTCATATAAAGTGGAAAGAGAAATGCATAGAGGCACTTTAAAAAGGAAATTTAATATGGTTCTATATAAAAATATTTCCTTCCTTCCTTTCCGTCCTTCAGAGATGGCGATTATAATTGCTCCTGGCTGCCCGGCTTCCTCTCCTTAGCTCGGAAGCCACCACCAGGCCATCTCTGAATGAGTGCGACACCCAGCTTGCCTTTCACCTGGTTGAAAGGAGTATATATCTAAGGGACAGTGCTATAATTTACATTTAATGCAACCTTTCAATTGACCAAGAGCCCACAACCTCAGCCCGCATCTCACAGCTGAGGACTTTCCCACATTCGTCAAGTCTGTGCCCCTCCAGGATCAGCCAAAAGGACTCATCTATTTAAAGCCCCAGCAGCACATGACAGTTGTTCTGCCTCTGAGAGGAGCGGAGTTCTTAGAGCCGCCTCTGGTATTTTTACGCATTTAGCCTGAGACAGAAAACTTCTGTAGGTGAGAAAATCGTAGCAAAGGACGCATCTCGTGGAAAGAAACGGAACAATTTCTCTTCGTTACTACCGTGCATTATTTGCCTGTGTGCGCATACACAAAGATGTACTAAAGACTATTTTTAACAATATGTTGGTGGCTTCTAAACTTACGACTCTGATTTAATTTCAGTGTCTGTGGTTGCGTGGTATTTTCTGTTGGAGCCAATCTTTCACTGGGAGTCGGTTTATTTAAATGTAATTGGGTCCTGTGGATGGAAAAAAAACCTACCGATTTTATGTCTTTGGAGACCCACCCAGACGTTTGGTTTGGCCTTTGGTACATAAATAATAACAAGAAGGTGTATGCTGTCACTGCCCTGCTGGGAACACCAGAAGTGGTTTGGCAGAAAAGAAACCGTAACAGATCACCCTGGATAAACATAGAATCAGATGCTTTGCTGCATTAGCCTATGTATGTGTATGTAGATATGCATCATTGTATGTTATATTTTGGAATCTTTGTAGAATACAAGAACAAAGGGGAACAAAAACAGTTAACGTTGAGAACACACCTATCTCAATTACTTTAAAGTAACGGAAAGGCTTAATTTTATGGGTTAATTATTTCTAGTCCAAGCTTATATTTAATTGAGGCAAACATTAACAGCATCACGTTTAAAGCTGCATTAAGTAAACAAGGTCAAAGGCCTAACTTCTAAAGCAAAAGTTAAGTTCTGTTGCTTGTTTGCATGTTCCTTTTTGGTATAAAACTTTTCAATTTATTTGCCGCATGAGGTAGCAAATATGCTTTAAAATCTAATTAACTAAATGCATTCACTTATCTCATTTATTAAGAATGTTAGATTTCATTGCAGATGTTCAGGGAATGACACAGGCCTGGAGTTTCAACTTGGGATACCTGGGTGAAACTCATGAAACTTTTTGGCTTGTAATTATTTAGTTGTGCCCTATGAACCTTCGTGGGAACGCTGAGTTCAGTTCATATTGTCTAATAGAGAGCAAGCATTAGTTTCCTTCTAAGGGCATTTGATATACTTAGGTGCTTAATTCTTGATATACTTAAGAGTTTAATTCTTTACACAGTAAGTAGCATTTAGATGATGTTAAGTCAAATTTAAGAAACAGAGTAGACTTGGGAGGAAAAGAATATTGGTATTTTAGCTTACCATCCTCCTTAGGTAAAATATTCATAAATACTTATATCATGTGTGCCTTCAAAGATCTATACCATTATAAGCATTATCTCCCTCTTTTACCTTGAATGAGTTAAAGAAAGGAAAGAGTTGCAGATTTAAGTTCCAAATGGGCTGTAGGGAAGCGGTATGCATTCTTTGAACTAATGTGTTTTTCTAACATGTTGTATAATTTACAACTGCAGGCCAAATATGTTGGGCTTTTTTGTTATTATTTGATGGAATTCAATCTGATTAATTTCCCCAAGAACCGACGAGGCTTTATTGACATATTTTCAAGCAGTAAATATTAGAATGAACATTTAAGGCAAAGATGTGGGTGAAGTTTATGTACTGTAATGATGTTTAAACGTTTCAGTTTTTAAACTGCCCCATGACCTTTCTTAGGATCTTTAACCCTATCAGTATCATGTACAGATAAAAGAAAACTTCTAAAAATAAGTGTCCTGATATGTTTTTATATATGGTTTTGTGTTTTTAACACAAGTCTTGACTTCCAGATTCATTGAAGGGGAATAAATCCTGGTTTGCTTCTTGGCTGTTTTAATATGATTTTATATGAATACTATAAGCTTTCAATCTGTTGTATTTTTTTATTTTACCAAGCTGTTTTTTTTTTTTGAGAGTGAGAGAGAGAAAGAGACAGTGCACACGTGAGCACGAGTGGAAGAGGGGGACTGAGGGAGAAAGAGAATCTTAAGCAGGCTGCATAGCCAGCACGGAGACCAGTGACCAGTGCGATGCGGGGCTCAATCACAGGATCGTGAGATCATGACCTGAGCCAAGGTCAAGAGTTCGACACTTAGCCTACTGAGCCACCCAGGTGCCCCTTTACCAAACTTTTCTAAAGCACTTAGTAAAGTCTCATGACAAAATTTTTGTTTTGATTGACAATATTTACAAGTTTACTAGAGAAAAAAAAAGGAACATTACAAAAGTTGGTAAGCCAAAAAGATCTACATCTTTCAGTGTTTTCATACTTCTTTTAGGTATTCAGTGATAAAATTTGTGGATGAACTGGAGAATTTAAAAGGTTGTCTGGAAATCAACTTTATTTCAAAACTAAGTTGAGCTTTTTAATATTTCCTTCTTCCTAAGTTTGTTTTTCAAATCAAAATTTTTCCCACTTTTTGTAGAAAACGTATTAAATTTTATGAAGCTGCTTTGCATACTGTCATTTTATTGCCTTCTTGAAAATAATATTTGTCCAAAACTCAAAATCTCAAAACTGTGCTTAATATTAGCCATAATACAGAAATATTAGATGTTCTCCTGGTAATCTACATGCTCTCGGTGACTTTTGTTAGTTACTGTTATCCATTCTATATTTAATAAATTCTGTTCTACATAAGGATTTAGTTAAGTGTTTTGAGAGGCCCATTAGCACTTGTCGGCTCCTGGAATAACGTTTCTTGCCAATACATAAGCACGTGATTCTAAAACGTTTGATTATTTCAGCTTAAAAATTCAGTTAATTCCTTTTAGATTTTGTATTGTAGAAAAAGGCAGTCAGTTTTTCTTTTGAAGAGGAGTTCTGTTTTGTTTTTACTTACTGATCAGCTAGTTTGTTTTTATGTAAGCATATCTATGTAGTTTGGCATTAGTTTTTCTTTTCCTTTTTTTTTTTTTTGATCCTACTCACAGAGAGTAAGTGATTAAGTCATTGGGAAATAGGTGGCATAAGTCAGTGCCCACTGAATGTTGAATATGCTACACACCATATACAGCTCATTTGGGGGTTCCATTTCTATTGAAATTACTCTTTCAGAAAATTTTGATTGAGAACTTACAGTTGTTCTTTACTCATATTCTTCCTCTATTACATTGCCTTTAATAATTATTAGAAACAAACAAACAAATAAAAAAGAAACCAAAAAGTTGTGACTGTCCCAATTCCATGACTTAATCCCTGGTCTTCTGGCAAGAGAAAAACTTTTACATGAATGAGATCAAAGACAACGTAGATTACCTTTCTCAGAGATATGTAACACCCACAAAAGAGCTTATCTAGGTTATTTGTGCACAGCTTATTAACCTGGGGTCCATGGGCCTAGGGCTTCCATACCCCTTCTGATGCCTCCAAACTTATGCATATGTGCATTTTTATTGGAAGGAGGTCTGTCGTTTCCACTAGATGATTAATATTCCTCCACAAGAATACTGTTCTCTCAGACCCTTGAAAGAAAACTAGTGACATGTAGTTTGAGTTGAAAATATACTTAAAGAGTACATTTCTAAAGATGGAGCCACTCTGGCGCTGCTGTGTTTATTGCCCTCCATGAAACTCCACTCCAGTAACCTGGCCATGCGTTCACTCAGTAGGCTGGTGCCTCTTGGGCATCCTGGTTACATAGACAGACTTCCTTTTCCCCAGTATAAGCTGCCAACTTAAGAGCTTCCAGGGACATCGTATTTTTGAAGAGACCATCTTAGCAAACTGGAGTTTCCCTAAATCAAACTGACAGAAGTAGTAGACAGAGTCACCTTTGTGCTTCTGCTCCTTGAGGCTATAAGCGCTCAGTCAAAACAAAGCCACTTCAGTGATTTCAAAAAATGGGTAAGTAGAGAAAGGCTAGAAAATGATGTATGTGGCTCCTCTTAGAAGAAAGGAAAGAGGGAAAGCGTGGAGTTAAGCACAAAGTAGGGTAACATAAAATAAATGAATCAGGAAGTTGTAAGATGTATGTCTTAGCAACAGAGTCAGGGAAGATTCTTTGGAGTATGGTTAGCACGTAGAGTTAGAGCACTTCAGATAATGAATGTGAATATACTTTGAAAAGTATTAAGGATTATGCAAATATAAAGGACCAAAGGCTAATGATGTGAAAGGGAATGTGAAAAGAAGGTTGTAAATACAAATGCACAAATAACAGATTTGCGGTAAACCTGAATGATTGTTCAATCCTATGAGGTCTTATCCTCAGGCTTTGTAACCAACATTTGAAAATTGACACAAAAAGCCAAAAGGATCCTTACAGCTCATGGGTCCAGCCCCTTGTTTTACAGCTAGAGAAACAGGCACTCACCAGCTTCGTGACTTGTGTGGGGTTACATCGCTGATTCGTAGCACAACCCAAGCTTCTGATTCTCAACTCAGCATCACCCTAGAGACATTTATCATATTCTACTACTTACATAGGTTGAATCATGGAAGATTTTAAAAACTGATCATTGTCCTTGTCTTATCACTTGTCTATAAAATGTTTCTCTGGAACAGAAAAAAATTAAATGACGTGATGTAGAATAAAATACAGATCGCATTAATGTTTCTTTCTCCCACAGAATTAATTGTTCTGTTTTTCTTGTGTGTCAGGAATACTTGGCTCCCACTACGGGCACTTCACTCCCTGCATAGTGGTGGCTGTTTCTCTTTTGTCTCCTCCAGACTTAAAGGAGGTTGTTTTCATCTTAGTATCTCCTAGCCAAGTGTGGCCCTTGTCACCTAGTGGGCTCTCAGTGAATGTATGTTAATTTGAATGCTGTGAAGTAAAATTATGTGTCTAAATCTATCATTATTTCTAGTCCTTAAAGCACTTTGTTATTGTTACACATTTCCAGTGAGATGTAAACAAACAGTTTGAGAAATGGCAAATAAGGGGTTTAGGCAAATTAGGGTAGATTAGGAAGCAATAAAAAAAGGTTCAGCTAAAGTTAAATGAAACAGCAGGGGGCCAAGTGATGCTTTACAGATAGAATATTGTAGGTCGTTAGAGCTTAATAGGCAAATGTTTTCATTTTAAGGGCTATAAAATAATTTTTAACTGCAATTTCCTCACTTTAAAAAAGTCCTTTTAAGGGAAAAAGAGAGATTGAGAAAGTACTATTTTGATATATTGCTCATAAGTTTTTTTCCTTTAAGCCTTGTTCAAAGCAGTCTTTCCACACTGTCTTCTTCCCATTTACAGGAATGATATTGACCCTTTGAAGATATTTTCTTGTCCAAATGATCATAGTTCATAAAATTAAAAGTCAGGTTGACGTCTGTCTCAGCCCTCAGCCAGATCTCCTTAACCACAGATCTCAAGGGAAGTGCGAGGAGGTGATTTTATTGCCATGTTGCAATAATTGTGTACTCTTATTTCATCCTCTAGAGCGTTTGTCTCAAGCAAGAATGTGCTTGGACTTCAAAGAATTAAATGCACAGGAATTCCGTATTCATGAGGCAGTCACAAAAAAGGGACTAGCGAGAGGAAAACAACGGAGGTGAACTCTCTTCCAGACTGTAACAGTTGTGTGTGGGGAAGAAAGAGAGATCGCTCACAAAGCTGGCAGTTTCCTCAAAGGAGTTTTCTGCCTCTTTAGCCTGTTCCAATAGGATTGTCAACTCTTTTACCTTTGAGAGAGAATACCAAATACTTGTATTTAATAGCAGATGTGGCAACTACTTGATGAATTAATTGGAATCAGAATCAGAATGAAGTGGAGGAAAAGACTCTGCTTTGTCACCTGGACGATTCTTCTCCTTTGCTGCCATTATTGATTATAGAAACCACTTGAGTGTTCTCCACTAAGGCAATGGCTCCGAGGGGATAGCATTTGGCTTGGGGTAGTGGGAGATAGCAAAGTGAAAGGCCCCTGCCCTCAAGGAGTTTAGAAGCTATCCAGAAAACCTAATCAATGTACTTGACACAATAAGCCAGGTAATTTACGACATTTTAGGGGCACCTGGGTGGCTCAGTTGGTTGAGCATCTGACTTCGGCTCAGGTTTTGATCTCACGATCATGGATTAGAGCCCCACATCAGGCTCTGTGCTGACAGCTCAGTCTGGAGCCTGCTTTGGTTTCTGTGTCTTCCTCTCTCTATGCCCCTCCCTGGCTTGTGCTCTGTCTCTCTCTGTCTCTCAAAAATAAAGAAACATTAAAAAAATTTTTTTAATTATGACATTTTAAGGAACTTCATCAAGTTCAGTACTGTTCAGAGGAGCGTTGCGTCTGTAGGGTTAATGGAGGTATTAGGCCATGAAGAATGAATAGAATTGGAATTATAAAATAGAGTTTTGTTTGTATTTTCATCTATTTACTTATTTGCTTGTTTATTTAGGCATAGTCCTTAGCCTTGAGAGGAAAGTGATATGTTTCAGACTTTGGGGTGAAAGGGAATAGATACAGTTGTGTTGAGGAGCAAGAAACTAAACCGATCACCTATAATCACTATTTAAGAGAGAGTGACAAAAATTAGCTAGGTGGGGGCTCCTGTGGGGCTTAGTCAGTTAAGCGTCCAACTCTTGGTTTCGGCTCAAGTCATCATCTCAGGGTTCATGAGTTCTAGCCTTGCATCAACTCTGTGTTGACAGTTGAGGAGCCTGGTTGGTATTTTCACTCTCCTTCTCTCTCTCTGCCTCTCCTGCTCTCCCTCTCTCAAAAATACATAAATAAGCTTAAAAAAATTAGTTGAGACTGGGGAAGCTTTTGAAAGCTGAGCAAAGAGGGGCACCTGGGAGGCTCAGTCGTTTGAGCGTCTGACTTCAGCTCAGGTCATAATCTCACGGTTCTTGAGTCCAAGCCCCACATCAGGCTCTCTGCTGTCAGCATGGAGCCTGCTTTGAATCTTCTGTCCCTCTCTCTCTTTCTGCCCCTCCCCTGCCTGCGCTCTCTCAAAAACAAATAAAATAAATAAAAAATATATGTATGAAAAGAAAGCTGAACAAAGAAGCTCAGATTTGACGAGGCAGAAAATAAGAAGGTACCAAACCTTTGAGTGTGGGAATTACACTACCGAAGAGGGGTCTTGGGAAGCATGATCTGGCAGCCATATATTAGCAGGATAAAATTGGAGGACCTGTGGGCAAGAAAGCTCATGCTAGGGCACCTGCCATGGTGGACTGGTGGACGTATTCAGCAGCTATTGCTGAGGTAACTGTCATTAAACAGAAACAAGCATTAACAATAAATCCACAGAGAAAGCTTACCAACTAAATATAAGACATGAAGGAGTCAAGGATCCCAAGCTTGGCAACTGTTGGAAACTTCTCAGGCTAAGTGGGCAGGGGAGAAGTGAGAAGCCAGGACTCTGATAGTGAGGCACACCTTTTCCCCCTTTCCAACATCATCCTTTTAAAAAACCTAGAGGGAGGGGGGAGAAGAAATAATGTGTTCATAAAGTTTTGTATGTTTTTTTGAACTTGGAAAAAGGTAGTCCTTTTTCATCATGATTTTTAAGAGGCCTTTGTAGTTTTAATGAAACGATGTTCGGGGCTCTGTTTTATTTCTAACAATCCTGCCTTATATTTAGGTTAGTCTGTTAATGTCATTTATGTGGAATATGTATAGAGGAGATATTTTTATGGCATGGGAACAATATGAGTCCAGGGTAGTTTTTTATCTTTCTAACTGAAAAAGTTCGATCAAACTGAAATATCTATAAGCTGTTCTACTGTACTTCCATTAATGTGACTTTCGGAGTCACCTTGCATATAGTAAGTACGTTATGTACTTACATACAGTATGTATGTATATTACATAAATGTTCATTACATTATTACAATTTATAATAATTTACAATAAATTACATTTATTACAATATTACAACATTATATAATGTAGTAGTTATACATAACAATATAAATATATGTAAATTATATATATAAGTATATATGTATATAATATACATATTTTATATATATATATATATATATATATATATATATATACTTCTCAGAAATTCATAGTGTAGCTACAAAAAGAAGACACAGCTCTGTGTATTTCCAGTCCTTGCAAGGAGACTCTGCAAATTCGAGGTCTGTTTTCTTCACTCTGGAAATAGAGTTCTAGAGTATATGTAGAGTATTTGGGGTAATACATTAGCTGCTACCTCCTGAGGACAGATGGGAGAACCAGGGTAAAGACATATATATAATATATGGGACAGGAACAAAATATTAGCCATATAAAAGATCTAATTTATTCTCCTATTACATATTGTTTTGGATCAGACATGTATTTCTATTCTTTTTACATCCTTAATAATATCAGTGGTAAAAGTCCTCAAAAGGAAATTCTGCATTTGGCTCAAATTACATAGCACATTAGAGATGTTTTTATTTACAGTATGTAGAAATGAGATCAAAAGAGAAATAAATTACTTAGTGTTTGTTTTCTTTACCACCTGCTTTCTCCCCCTCCTCCTCAACATACTTTTTATTGTCTTAAAGTGACTGTATTTTTGGCTTTTTGTTTATTTACTACTTTTTTGAGTTTGAATTCTGATCATCATCTGTGAATTATCCGCAATCATTTTATTTTATTTTTTAACAGATTTTTAAAATTTTATTTATTTTGTTAATGTTTATTTATTTCTGTGACAGAGAGAGACAGAGCATGAGTGGGGAGGGGCAGAGAGAGAGAGGGAGACACAGAATCCGTAACAGGCTCCAGGCTCCGAGCTGTCAGCACAGACCCCGAGGTGGGTCTCAAACTCACAAACCATGAGATCATGACCTGAGCTGAAGTCAGTTGCTCAACTGACTGAGCCACCCAGGCACCCTATTAAATTTTATTTATTTATTTTTGGGGGGGGAGGGGCAGAAGGAGAGGGATAAAGAGAATCCCAAGCAAGCTCTATGCTGTCAGCAAGCAGCCTGATGCAGGGCTGGATCTCAGGAACTGTGAGATCACGACCTGAACCAAAATCAAGAGTCAGATACTGAACTAGCTGAGCCACCCAGGGGCCCCTATCCTCACTCAATTTAAAGTTCAGCTTTCTCTCTTTGCTGTTATCATGTGTTTTAGGGTGGTGATGTGTTTAATATTTTTGCAATTTTGTTTGTTTTAATCATCAGATGTTTTAGGGTAGTGTGAAATTTCATCTTATATGTCATCTTTTACACTGTCGATAATCATGAGTTACTTCATCTAGGAACTAGGACAGCAAACTTAATGGACAAAATCAGCACGCATTTTTGAGAGCTTTCATCATCTTGTACCAAAATCTTAAAATGCAGGTGCTGTGTGCATTACACATAAGTTTTTTGCAAACTTAAAAAAAGATTTTGAAAAATACAGTTATGATTGTATTGCCATAGAACTTAATTGAAGAGTTTAATGGGGAACTGTTTACGTTCTGTAAGTCTTTTCATTTTTGTTGACACGATTTTATTGCTTACAGGGTCCCCATAACATCTACAATGAAAAAATAGTTCTTGCCTCATAGCTAGACAGGATTGCTAGTCAAATCTTCACTCAACAAAAAAACGATTTCTGTCATTGTGTATCACACAGAAGACAATAGGAATATTTCACGTGCTAAAACAAAGTGGGTTCTGCTCTCTAACTCTCTTGCCCAGTCCCTGTTTTACATCATTTACATTTATTTTGGGACTTCCTCACCCTCCGCTGTCCTTCCCACTCCCCAACTCTCCTCCCTAATTCTCTTCTTGATGCTGTTTGTTTCCACCTTCTGTGAGATTGATAAATCCTAGCCTAACTTCCACTGACGTCTATAATACTTGACTTCCATCCCCATTCCCACTGCTCTTCAGAAACCCACACCCAAGTCCATCCCAGAGCACCGGCCTGCCTCTTTCTGCCACCTAATGTTCTCCTCATGCGGTCTCTTTCCCATCATCACACCTGATATTCTCTACGTCACCCTGCTTATGAAAAGCCTTCCCACATGCTACGTCTGCCTCTAAATGTTGCCCATTTCTGGGATCCTTCTCACAGTAGAACTTTCAGAGAATTGTCTGCACTTGACATCTTCATTTCCTTCTTCTTCATTCTCTCTTATACCACATTCAGGGGATGTTCTTCCTTACTACTCCATAAAGAAGCTCTGGTCAAGGACTCTGAGAACCCATTCTTTGGCAAATCTACTGGCCAGTTCCTAGTCCTCCTGAGACTAGACCAACCAGGAGCTTTAAACAAGTTGCTCTCTCCCTTCTTGAAATGTCTCTTTCACCTGGCTTTCCACACCCTATTCTCTCTTGATTTTCTCCTACCTCGTTGACTCTTCTTGCTCAGGCTTCTTCACTGCTGTCTCCTTATTTTGGAAGGGGACAGTGGAAATGTTCCACCTAGTTAGTTCAGGGAATAAAGAAGGAGCAGCCACAATAGGGGATTTAAAAACAATAAAACTGAAGGAAAGTTACGAGCTTAAGTATTATTTTTACCACTCCCTGACAATTCTAAACAATGTCAACGATAAAATACTTCTCCCTGCTGGAAAAAAGACTGCTCACAGTGTCCTCTGCTTTGATATGTCCCTGTGTAAGAGTGTGTCCAGGTTCAATCAGGGACCCTCATTCTCTAGTGATCTTATTCAATCTCATCTCAAGGACTTACACTACCAACTGTATGTCGACCTCTCTCTGCCTTCCCCTCTTCTCCCTTCCCCCCCCCCCACCCCCATCTGCCTACTTGACACCTTTACTTGGATCTCAAACTAAACATGTTCAAAACTGCAGATTCCAAACCTTCTCTCCCTCCTAACTTTTTCCGTCTGCATTTCTCCTCATCTCAGTAAATAGCATCTCTACTCTTCTGATTTCTTGGACGAACAAACATTGCAATAATCTTTCGTTCTTCTTTTTCCCTACTTGCCTCATCAAAACCCATTGGCAAGTCCTATCTACTCCTCCTTTGAAATATATGACAGTTCCTCCACTATCTCTTTGGTCCGAGCCACTACTATCTGTCACAGTGTCACCGGTACCTTATTTTACTTGACTTCCCTGTGTAGTTGTACACTTGTGCCCATACTTCTGGAAAAGTTCTTGTCCTTTGGCCACTGTTTTACCAATCACTCCAGGGTCATGTGTTTACCTCTTTGTTCTCTGTCATTATCGTTTATCATCTTTCAATAGTCTTCAGTGCCACTTACTTCTTAATTTTCCTTTCTCAGAGCTCCTTCCTTAGAACTTACCTTCCATACCCTATGCGTTGTTCCTGAGATTTACAATTATTAGCTTCCAAATATTTTGAACACAGACCTCTCTTTTAAGGTCTAGTTTCATAAACTGAAATGTTTTCCAAAGAGCTCTGCTCTAATTCACGTCCAAAGTTGAGCTCATCATCTTTTCTCTCATCCCATTCTTGGACTTTTGAACTTTCCTTTTCTCTCCAATGGAATTACTGTTCTTCCATGACTTTTTCTAGACAGTAATGGATTGAGGTACAGTGAATGTTCCAGTATCCTTTTTTTTTCTTTTTAATAACAAAACTTTTCCTCCTCTGTTCCATCTTCCACACAGCATCCCAAAGATGCAGATATGATCATGGCACTCCCTGCTTTAAACTCTCACTTTGCCAAGATTGAGGTACCCTTTGCCAATACTTGCATTCAGGCAAAGGAGAAAAAAAAAATTGGCCATGTCTCAGAAACTATTTTTTCTACTGCTAATACAGTCCAAAGAAAGCCATGTGCCAAATCTCATCAATCTGTTTGCTCATTAATGAATGATTTATTAAATAAACATTTCATGGGTATGCATAAGTATTGTCTTGAAAATGCATAGCAGTTTCCAATAGTACATTTTTCACTCTTGGCTCCAACCGAGTCTTTCTAATCTTCCTTTTCTGGGGCTGTGCATACTTTCACTAACTTTCCTTCTCCAGATTTATTTTACTTATGTTTGTATCCATCATTGCCCAGGTCAATTCTCCTAAGTGTAATTTGGGGTATATGACCATATAAATTTGACTATTCCTAATGTGGTGAAATGTAGAAAACTCCAAATAGTGAAAATCCAAGGATTATTTACATATAATTTAGGAAACTTTTCTGCGTCTTAGGTTAATGGTAAATTTATTTCAACAATTATAGTGTTGATAAAAAGAATTGATCTAGTCATCTGAGGATTTTCTTTTATAGCCATATATAATTCACAAAATAAATAAGCCTGCACATGAGAAGCAATAATTTCCTCCTTATATATAACTGTATAGAGGAGTTTATTATAAGTAGTAATGGTACGTTCCATGTCAGCATATTTAAGACATTAAATATTTAGAGAGTATGGTATAAAGATTGTATTTCCTTACTTTGCATGGTCAACTGGAGGTGTTGATAACAACAACTTACGTTTCCCCCTTGCAAAGACTTGCCATGGCAAGCAGAAGAGATCATCTTATCTCCCTTTTATAGATGAGAAAACTGGCTCCAACATGCTAATAGATCTGTTTGAATTTACACAGATTGAGGCTAAAATTTTCATCCCCACTCCATACGTTCCCCACTTAACATTGCCTTTGTGAAAGCGCTACAATATTGTCTTTGGGCCATTATGAATTGCTTTGAAGAAAAAAATAAGTGTTATGTGCTTTGATGCTATGTTTAGTAGGACATATGATTTAGGTGACTGTAGTGTAAGGAATAATCTAGAAAATTAATCAAATCCAGTGATTGTGTATAAATGGAGGTTTTTAGAGTTTTGGAGACTGCCACATTTGCAAAGCTGTATATTTTGATATTGTTTGTGACTTCTCATTAAACTTTACTCTTGCTAAAAGGCCAATGGTGGGGTGGGGTTTGGAGTTGGAGAAGGCAGGTGCCTCTTTTTGCAAAAGGAAACCTAGGGCTTACTTGTATATTACTACCAGTCTAAAGAGTTCATCTTCTTCACTTTAACTTTTGAAAATGGCCAAACCAGTGTGCATTGAACAGTCTTTACAGTGTGGTACACACACCACTTTTATTGCAGTATGTAAAATTTACTTAGGGATTAAAAGAAACTTTCAAGCTACATGGCTTAGGAAAACAATATTTAGTCATGTTAACATTTGCTCTTTCCAAAATGTCTACACATGTAATAGTGATATTTTAAAAGTTGAAAATACTGACTTAGCTGATAGACAGAGAGTACGTTACATATAAATATAATCTAAAAAGCCATAATATCAAATTGATGTAGTCTTTCCTTTGAATAATTTGTATTCAGCAGGATGGACTAAAGCCAGAGCAGAATCATGCATGAATACAGCTACTACTTTTTCAGTACTAGATGCTTTGTAGTTATTAACTTTACTCCTTATTACACCTTGAAATCTGGTTATTTTTGCTTCCACTTTTACATATAGTATCCTGAATTTCAGGGGAGGCTAGGTAACTTGCTCCATCAAATAATTAGAAAGTGTTGGCGTTGGGATTCAAATCCAGGTGTATCTGTTTCATAAGACCATGTTTTTTCTTTTTCCTTAGCATAAATGTATGCATGGACTAGTGAGTATTTTCCTAATGAAATAGTTTTTTGAACACAGGCTTCTGAGAGCCAATAGTTCTAGCAGAAGTGGGCAATCTTTATGTCACTGGTGGCTCACCTTTTATCTTTGCTCCAAATATTAAGCAAAGAGAATGAATCTCAGGGAAAAAAAAAGCCATTATTTCAATGTAGGGTTGTTTGTTCTGGTTCTTTACAGCAAGAGTGAATGATGGTTTCATGGATCACGACTCCAAAGGAGAATGCCCAATGACTTCTTGAACGTGATTGAAATAAAATCAGAATTTTGTTTTAAAGTTGTAAAACTGATTAAACTCTGTAATGGTGGTGGTAATTTAAAAAACAATGCAGTCTTAGAGGGAGGCATCTGTCATTGCTGTAGTCTTCCAGATGAAAGTGTAAGAGAAGGTAGAAAAGCCTCCTAAGAACCAAATACTATGCCTGAAACAAAGAAGTGCAACTTCCTTCAGAGTAAATGATGCCCTTGAAAGGAGCCTTTGAAAGTAGTGAAGGAAACAGTGACAGACACACTTCTGGATAAAAATTTATTTTCTCTCCATTTAAAAAATAACTTTAAAAGGCTTTTGACCTAGCATAAGGCTACTCAAAAACGTTGGTAGCTATGGAGTAGAAAGTAGAGGTTTTCATATATTAAAAACTAGCTATGTGTTAGAAAGCAAAGGGCTGAAGTGCTCCTCATGAACAAAGGCTGTCATTGGGTAGGGGTGGGAATCAGTGTTTAGACCAGAGATATTTCCTATGTGGATGAGCCACCTAGCAAAGCCAACACAATATGCTAAGGAATAAAAATTGTTTAGGACAATATAAAGAGAGATTGTGACGAATCCTATGAGGACTTAGGTGTAGATTAATGGGCAACTGACGGATGGGAACATAATGTTTTCCCTGGGTTATAACAACAGCATTTTGATCTCTTAATTTCAAAACAATCAGAAATGAAACAGAATCTTACATGGAGAAATGTATTAGAGATTAATAAATTTAAGAAAAAATATTTCAGTGAGAGCACTTTCAAGGAAGATACAGTAAGGAGATGTATGAGTAATTTATTGAAACTAATTGATATCAGGAACTTATTAAATTCCTTTGAGGTCCCATTACACTGAGGTCATAGATGATTCAAGAAGCAGTAAGAAGTGATCACACTTTCCCGGCCTAGAGGCCCCAGGAGATACTACTCCCCTACTATAGAAAAATAACTTCTGGGTAAAACCAGACAGGGCAGGGCAAAGGAGCTTTACTTTTCCAGAAAAAAAAAAAAATTACAAATCCAGCCCCGTTCAGATAATTGACACTGGAGCATCCAATGCACTTCAATCTGTTACTGCCTAGAAGAAATAATTTAAGAGAAAGCACTGCAGGTCAACAAAGATGATGTTGCTTGGTTACTCAAAACCCTTTGGTAGCATGCTGAGTTGCTCAGCTTTTTAGAAGAGCACTCTTTGTATCCACATAGGAAAAGGATGGAGACCACTTGAAACCATTTTTAATTGCAAACCTGCTTCATCTGAAAGCAGGCTTCACTTTTGTGGTACACAAGCAAGTTCGGAGGTCTTTAGTAAGATGTAAACTACCAAGATAATAAAAAATGTTTAATTTGATCTGTTCTTCTAGATATTGATCTTGTTGTGATGAATTTGCTCTGAAGGAGTTTGAACCGTTTATTTTAGGGGGTGGGAAATTCAGGTTTTAGAGTTCCTGGCTCAGGTGTTCTGGGGGCTGCCTGGAGGCAGCACTGTTCAGGGGAGAGTATGGAGCTCTGGTGTCAGACAGACTCCATCCAGATCCTTCTTATGC
This sequence comes from Panthera tigris, assembly GCF_018350195.1. Taxonomy (NCBI): domain Eukaryota; kingdom Metazoa; phylum Chordata; class Mammalia; order Carnivora; family Felidae; genus Panthera; species Panthera tigris. The sequence goes on from NC_056676.1 coordinate 26,162,872, forward strand.
TACTCTATGCCTTTGGGAAAAAAAACTACTTAAAATGTCTGAGCTTTAATATCTCATCTTTTGCATAGAATCAGCATTGAGATTTATTGCAAGGATTGAATGAGAGAACGTGTATTATGTGCTTAACACCTAACAGATTTCCAACATGTATTCACTTAATATTTTAAAATGGAGTGCTGCAAATATTTTCTCTTCTATAGCAGAGGCTCTAAAGTATCCTTTTACAACATATCACCTATATGCGTTAAAGTGGGAGGAGCTTCAAAAGGGAAATGGGGAGGAGAATGTAGGAGGGTTGTTGAAATGGGGATGCTCTTTAAAAATTTAGTCTTTTCCAATGAAAAAATAAGAATTGGACTCTTTTTTTTTTAATGGGTGTAAGTAGAGTGGAACTCAAAATGTTTCCTAAGACTACAGAAAATGTTTTTCTTTCTCTTTATTATTTTAGAATAGTTGGTTTAATATTTATTTGGTATACTGGTATATATTTCATTTTATGTGCTACACATTTTGCTAAAATAGCGATACACTTTATTATTTAATGCGTTAGCAAATCGGTGGGAAGAGATGAGATGTGGAAGTTTTGTAGGCAATTCTGTCTCAGTACTATATTTGGAAGCATAAACATTCACCCAATATTTTAAAAATTTCCTGAATTTGTACCAAATATTTCCCAAATTTAGCCAATAGGAATATAAAGAGCTAAGGGCTGTTGTGATCAAAAGTGCAGATTAGGTTAGACTTATTCCCAAAATGACAACAACATTCTTAAGCTTAGAATTCTCTATTTATATACCTAGACTGTTTCAAAAAATTGAAATTCCAGCTCTTTCCCTGATCATTAGATTTGTATTGATTATAATTAAAAAAATATATATTATTCCATTTAGCAGGAAAAAAAAGGATTTCACAGATAAAAACTTGATCATTTTTGAACTAAGATGAAATGCCTAAAAGTTGTCAGCCTATTTCCCAGAATAATTCTTCATATAAGGGAAGGGAAAGGTGAAAAGGAGTAATGGAATGGATAAGCTTATGAGTAGGTGTGGCAAGTGTGAGGAAATGAGAGAGAGCTATGAGAACCTTCTGTCTCATAATTAGAGGGAACAGGAACCCCCCCGAATTTCAGTTTTTAAATGTTGTCATTGGAGATGTAACCATTTGGGTTGGGCTGAGGGAATAGGTGGTTAGCAGAATCCAACCCAAATGAGAAAAATGAACACCAGAAATAATTTCAGAATCAAAAGAAAAGCGACTTTTGGGATTTAAAAAATACAGCCTAGTATATCATTGCGGTTAAGATAACTATCCCTGAAATAAAACTTCATGAGTTCAAATCATGGCTCACCACTTGCTAGGGGTGTTCCAATGCATAGAAAGAGCATCAGTCAGTACCTGGCACAGAGCAAATACTCGGTGACATGTTGGTGTTGATGATAGTGATTGTGATTATCGATATACTATTCCACAGAAAATAGGGCCAATTACTCCCTCATTGTGTTAATAAAAATAGAGTAATTTGGTACCATTTTCAAATGTGTGATCATCACCAAATTGACAGAAGAGAGTAGAATACCAGATAAATTGTCAGTGGTATTATTTTTAAATAGTATTAAATAAGAAAGGTCAGGTGCTAGAGAACACAAATTAGTAATCTAATTAAATCACCAGCAAAGAGACAGATTGTGTTAACAGCAGTCAAATTTGTTATTACAGAGCAATTATTAAAGTGAAATATTGAAAGTTGCTATGTATCATTACTAGGTTTTAAACATTTCATTTACACAGGCAGAGAAGTAAGTATAGATTAATCAGTTCATTTGTTAGGTTAAAAGCTCCTTTATTTAAATATTTATATCATTTGTATAAAGGGAGCAACATTGTTGAAAACATAAAAAATATTCTGTGGCATTCTGAACTGCATCCCTTTATAAAATTGTTTGCACAAGTCGCTCTCACTAGAACAGTCTCCAAGTACCACATATCCTAATTTGTGAGATTAAATAACCGTTTCTGGTTTTGACATTGGTACATTTCCTTAAATCACTGTCAAATAAAATGATTTCAATGTGGCACCAAACTATTATTGAGTTATGTTATATATTCAAGGAATGTAATGTTTTATGAAAAATCAGGATTTTTACAAGACTAGGGAAAGTTACTTTCTTCCGCCACCCACCCAACTTGATTTCAGGACTTCGTTAAGACTAGGAAAACCTTTACAGGCTCCTTAATACTATAGTATTTCAACGGGACACATCCAGACTTCCACAACCTTTATATCAGCCTGAACCATATTCCATCCCGGGCACTGTCAGTTTCAAACTTGGGGACCTGGGACAAGTTAATTTTACCTCTTTAAGCTCCAGTCTCTTGATTTATGTAATAAAGATTAATAATTGCCTCATGACTTTATCATGAGGATTACATGACTGTTTTTATAGGGATAGGTCATCACAGTACTGCCAGAAATACATTTAAAAAAATTTTTTTTAATGTTTATTTATTTTTGAGACAGAGAGAGACAGAGCATGAACGGGGGAGGGGCAGAGAGAGAGGGAGACAGAATCGGAAGCAGGCTCCAGGCTCTGAGCCTGCAGCCCAGAGCCTGACGCAGGGCTCGAACTCACGGACTGCGAGATCGTGACCTGAGTTGAAGTTGGACGCTTAACCGACTGAGCCACCCAGGCACCCCCAGAAATATATTTTTTAAGTTGTCATTTTTAAAGTTTTATTTTCGTGAATCTTAAATGAGTGGCAGTTATTTGGTCAAATTTACTTAGGTACTATTGATATCTATTTAAGTAGGTGTCTGATACATTGAAGTGTGTGTGTGTGTGTGTGTGTGTGTGTGTGTGTATGCACATGCACATAGTCATGTTTGGAATGGTAAGTATTCTTTGATTAATTATATTTTTTTTCTTAGAAAAGAGTGAAAGAAATGGTTTTACACATACACATACACCCATTAATACAGATAGTTTCTGACTTATGATGGTTCAATTTAATGTGTTTCGACTTTATGGTGGTCGAAAGTGATAAGCATTCGATAGAAACCATACTCTGAATTTTGAATTTCTATCTTTTCCCGGGCTAACCATATGTGGGAAGATTCTCTCTCATCGTGCTGGAAAATGGCAGTGAGCCCCAGCTCCCAATCAGCCAGGCAATCACATTGGAGGGTAAACAACCAATAAACTTGCAACCGTTCTGTGACCACCCGACCATCCTGTATTTCACCGTCAGTACAATATTCAATAAATTACAGGAGATATTCAACACTTCATTATAAAAAGAGGCTTTGTGTTAGATGATTTTGCCCAACTGCTGGCTACGGTAAGTGTTCCGAGCACTTTCAGGATAGGTTAGGCTAAACTATGATGTTCAGTAGGTTACCTGTATCAACAGCATTTCCGACTTGAGGTATTTTCAACTTATAATGCATTCATGGGAACTTAACCCCATCATAAGTGGAGGAAGATCTGTCTATGCAACAGGAATTAGTATCGGTGTTTGGTATAATCGAAAGGGCTGTGAATTTAGTCTTGAAGCTCTGGGAAGCTTTTATGAAATTCTCGTCTTGAGGTTCATCTGCTTCCACATATAGGGTGTAGATTTGTATTGTGAACAGACTTTGACATGCCTCGCTTTGTCCTTAGTTGAGAACCTACGAAGATGAAAGTTCTTGAGGAGCTCACAATTTATTGGGGAAATATGCATGAATCATCTAAAAAATTATCATAATACATCATAAGTGCTGAAACGTATTTATAAGCTAATTGTTATGGGAGCACAGAGGAGATAGCACTTGCTTTAGGTTTTGAGGGAAAAATAAGGTTCATAGGAGAAGAACCAAAAGACATTCACAAAATAAAAGGAACAGCATCGGTCAAAGCATAAAGATCCGAGAGGTTGCCAAGAGGAAGAAGGTGGGTTTCTTGAACGACATATTGGGTGGATATCAATACTGTGATCTGTTTGGAAGTTATCTGGATTTCTAAGCAAGAACTAGGATAAATTCTTCCCTTCAAGACTAATTTAAGATATGGCTACAAAAAAAGAAAAACAAAAAAGCAAAAACAAACAAAAAAACAACCCATAATGTGTTTTGGTGTTATTGGGGCAAAGGCACTGAGGGTTTATTATCATTCTCTTTAAATAGGTGACCACCAGAGGCTAGAGGTGGTGTACATAACAGGGAAAACAATCAGTAAATGCAATAATAATGCCTTGGTGTGCACTTCTATTTCCAAGGGTAATTATTTGTTTAATTAAAGGCTTCAGAATCAACCAGAGATGCTAGGGCCCAGAAGTATTAAACATGAGTCTCTTTGGCAGTGCAAGAATGTGTGGTGACCTTTCAACCTCTTAATATAATCCAGCCTTTTCTCACTTTGAAGACCATATCATGTGATGTCTTTATGTATATTATTTTTTCTTATAATTGTTGACTGTTTATACAATTATAGCTGCATATCACAAAAGAATTGAGGCAGAGAAAGGTTGAGTTATATGCCTAATTGATACCCTTACCTAGAAATTCATGGAGCCAGGACTGGAATTTAGGCAATTCTGTATTCTGGAAAAAGAGTTCTCGCAGTATTGTAAGAGGTTAGACTGACGAGACAAGGAATTCAAGGCAGGAAGACTGTTGTGCAGGCTACTGAACTTGTCAGGAAAGAGAAGATGACAGAGGAATAGAGAAACGCACATGACAAGAGACACTCCCATAGCATCAACAGCATGGGAGGACTCAGTGTAGAGATAGAATGAGAGGTTGAGGGTGATTTCTGTGGTCCAGTCATTTTGTATGGATTTCTGCACAACAGGGAGCACAAAGGAAGAACAGAGATAGGTGAAAATACTGATTTGTGCTTGGGGTTGAGGTTGGCAAACCAGGGCCTTGTTGGTACTTCTGCTCTGGAGCTCAAATAAAAGATCGGAATGAAGATGTGGATTTGTTGATGACTTGAGCATAGTCTTCAGGTTTCCTCAGGTGATTGCGTTTTTGCTTTGGCCTCTCACATCAGCTATCATATATTGAAGTTTTGGGGGGTTTTTTGGTTTTGTTTTTTTTCTTTTTCACTGTCTTGACAGAGAAGTTACAGTATGCTCATAATGTATGCAATGTGCCATTGTTATTATAACACATGATCCCACAATGGAGGTCTGGCCAAATATCCAAGAAGTAAAAATCAGGATGAACCTCCCCGCTTCCGTATTTTGTCTGTATTGCATTCGTTGTGTGCTGGGGCTTGAGAATTTGATCGAAGCTTACTGCTCTCTGGACTCATTTTGCTAACCACTGTTCACTGGAATGTAAGGTGTCCTGGAGTCTCACCTGAGCCCCACCTGGTGCTAATTTCTTTGCAAGCCACATTTGGGGTTCTTGGGATACTGGCTGTGACTGCAGAGCTGGACGTGGGATGCTCATTACTTTTCATTCTAATGTCGTCTGCAGAAACTGCCTCTTTGGGAGCCAGGACCTGTGAGGATGATCTTCCAGAGCAGCAGTTGAGAGCAACCTCAGGTAACTGGTCTACTCATTCTCGAAATCTCGTGGTCCTAACTGCGTTCCACTTGTGACTCTCATAATTTATGTATGAAATGTGTCTCTGGAAGTGCTCTAATTAGATCTGATCAGATCTCTTATACAAGTAAGTTAAAAAGCAAAATTAAATATGCCGGATATTTGGACACATATACAAAGTAACATTTTAAAGAACAAGTAACTTCTGCAGGATAATTTCTCACATCTACATTCATACACTATCAAATTTCACCTAAGTGGTCAGTTTTATACAAACTATAAGTCAAGAAACCAAATACTATTTTTCCCCAAATTAGTTAGTGGAGTTGTTTTTGGTAATTAACGAGTTGACTGGACTTTGTATAGTCATATCAGCACATTTATTAGTCCATTGCATTGAGTGTATGTGTGTGTGTGTGTGTGTGTGTGTGTGTGTGTGTGTGTGTTAAAAAAATGGCAGCTATGCTTTCTTAGCTGCATTATATTCAGATACTTTAAGAGGAAATCCACCCATGGTGCCATGACGCACCTCATTGATTCCTGCTATATAAGTACGATCACAATTATCAGATTTATACAATTGGAATAATAATGTGCCATATATGATTATAAAATAATCATGTGCCAAAATGGTTATAAAAAGTCCTTTGCATTCATAATAGGGAACTGAAATACTTTTTTGCAGGTGAAAACGTTCCTTCAATATAAAGTCAGGACTTCTCTCTTTAAAAATTCTTTAAAGTTAGGGATGCCTGGGTGGTTCATTTGGTTAAACGTCCGACTTTGGCTCAGGTCATGATCTCATGGTCCGTGAGTTCGAGCCCCGCGTCGGGCTCTGTGCTGACAGCTCAGAGCCTGGAGCCTCTTTTGGATTCTGTGTCTCCCTCTCTCTCTGCGTCTCCCCTGCTCATGCTCTGTCTCTCTCTCTCTCTCGAAAATAAATAAACATTAATTTTTTTAAAATTCTTTAACATTAAGTTTACCTTCACCTATTCATTCTCATGAATGCTTTTTCATTTTTTGTGTTATTTTCCCCTAGAAAACTAGAGTGCATATTTAAAATAAAATAGCATACAACAGTTTGCCTCCCTCACCTCAAGCCAATCAAAGGATTTCATTAATAATCAGTTTGGAAGCAATAGGCCAAAAATCAAGACTATGACAAAAATATCAAACTAAAAGGAAGACATTCTCTGTCAATAAATTTATTTGTTGCTTTGTAAACAAGGGCACCGAAATCTACACCTTCACCTCGGTCTCTGAGAAGCTTTATACTGAGATACTCTCGGGATTTCTGGATACTTCCATGGAGATGTTCTACAGGAAAGTCTGATACAACAAATTCCAAGTGGAATTTCTCTTTTTGGCGAAAGTGTTTCTTCTCCCCCATGTTAACTGATGCCATCCTGCCATAGACATAGTTATCGCAAAGAAGAAAACTAGGAATCATCGATTTTACTCAGAATATTAGTGCCAGCGACTGTTGGGCATCGGTCATGAATAAGACAGATGAATTCTCTCAGTTTTTAGACGATATTTCTATACAAATAAATAAGTATTTTCAGATTTCAGTAAATGTAATGAAGTGAAAGAGGTAATGTGCTACAGCAGAGGTTCTCAAAGCGTGCTCAAACAAACTCAAAGCGTCAGCACAAACTGGGAATTGTAAGAATTCAAGTTCTTGGTCCCCCATCCTAGATTTACTGAATCAGAAACACTGAGGATGCGGCCTGGCAATCTGTAGGTAACAAGCCGTCCAGGTGATGTGATTCCCACTAAAGTCTCAGAATCACATCTTTATGATAGATGATGCACCCCTTTAGAAGCAGTGGTCAGAGGGGCACCTGTGTGGCTCAGTCGGTTAATGCTTCTGACTCTTGATTTTGGCTCAGGTCATGATCTCAAGGTTAGTGGGACTGAGCCCTACCTTGGGCTCTGCGCTGACAGCATGGAGCCTGCTTGGTATTCTCTCTCCTTCCTCTCTCTCTGCCCCTGCCCTGGTGCACCCTTTCTCTCTCTCTCTCAAACTGAATAAACTTAAAAAAAAAAAAAAGTAGTAGTCAGAGAAGTTCTCTGAGGAAATGACAGGTGAACTGAGTCCTAAATAATGAGAAGGAGCCAGAGTCTGGGGAAATGCCTTTCAGGTAGAGGTGGGAAGAAGTTGGTCATGTTCCAGGAAGAGAAAGACAGCTAATGTGGAGAGGTTAATGAATGAGTAGAGGAGTAGCATAAGGTGCATTCATAAAGGTAGCCAAAAGCCTGGTCACTTCAGCCATAGTAAGAAGTTGGTGCATTATTCTAAGTGAAATAGGAAGTGTGGCAGGGTTGAAGTAGGAGAATAGCTTGCTTTTATTAAGATGTGCAGCATAAGTTATAGGAAAGCAGGAGCAAGTCTTATCTCATTATTAAACCATTTCAAAATCCAGGTAAGAGATGAGGGTACTGACAATGGAAATCTAGAGAAATAGACAGATCTAGTGTATACTAAGTGTTTTGGAATTTGAGATAACAGAACTTGCTAATAGATTGTATGCCGATGAGAGAAAGAGAAGAGTCAAGGAAGACTCTTGCTTCGGTCGACGGTGGTGGCACCATTAACTAAGATGGAGAGATTGGGGTGAAACAGAGTGAGTTGTGTTGAGGGGGGGCCAAAAGTTAAAATTAGGCACATGAAGTTGGTATATCTTCTAGACATCCAAATGGAGATATACATTTAAAGTAAGGGATCTGGATGCTATCATCTAGGAAGATTATTATTTTTCCTCAAATTAAACTCTCTTTGTAGATAGAGAAGACAATAGGGCTTCAGGCCAGCGCTGGAGACACGTCAATATTTAGATTTTTTTTTACATTTATTTATCTGAGAAAGAGTTAGGGGGAGGGGCAGAGAGAGAGAGAGAGAGAGAATCACTAACAGGCTCCATTCTGACAGGGCAAAGCCCGACCACAGGGCTCGATCTCACAAACCATTAGATCCTGACTCAAGCCAAAGTCGAAAATCGTATGCTTAACCAACTGAGCCATCCAGGCACCCCTCCAATATTTAGATTTTAAGTGGAGGAGGCCTCAGCAAAGGGGAATAAGAGGGAACTTTCAGAGAGGTAGAACAAAGTCACAACAGTCTGATGCAATGAAATTCAAGAGGGGGGCTTTTTTTCAAGGGCAAGGGCATAGTAACTTCTGCTGAGCCAGGTTAAGTAATAATGCAGATGGAAAAGTGGTCATCGCATTTCACAGCATGGAAGTCCTTGGTGGCTCTGCGAAGACCAGTCGATTTGAAGCCTGACTGGAGAGTTGAATAATAAATGTGATTTAGTAGAGAAAGAGAAAATGCAAACAAACAAACAAGGCCAAAATCAAACAAGTACCTTCTTAAAGTTTTATTGAAGGGAAATAGAAGAATGGAATAGAATCTGGACTCCTCCTTTTCTTCTCATAATTTTGCTTCCTAAATTCAATTTAGTGTTCCAACTACTAAGTACTGCCTGCCTTCTGTATTCCAGGCACTGTTGGGACGCCTGGGTGGCTCAGTCGGTTAAGCGTCTGACTTCGTCTCAGGTCATGATCTCACAGTTCATGGGTTCGAGTCCCGTGTTGGGCTTTGTGCTGATAGCTCAGAGCCTGGAGCCTGCTTCTGATTCTGTGTCTCCCTGTCTCGCTGCCCTTCCCCCATTTACAGTCTGCCTCTCTCTCTCAAAAATAAGTAAACATTAAAAAAAAATTATATTCCAGGCACTGTTCTAGGTGCTTCCGGCACAAAAATAAACAATATAATTACTGTTTTCAGTAAAGATGTACCTATTAGGGGAACTAGGCTATACACAGATAATTTTCACATCTTAGGGTCAGGTTTTTTTACATCAATGCATAAGAAAATAAAAGCAAAAAATAAATTTTAAAAAATTCAAAAATGTATCTAGAACCATTAACCTTTGTTCAACATTCAGGGAAGAGTTTTTGGAGAAAGAAGTAATTAATAACACTAGTAATAACATGGGTAGCATTTTTAGCACTTACTTTGTGTTAGGCTCTGCACTGACTGATTTTTATTCATTATCTTAGAACAAACCTATGAAGCAGGGGTTATTAACCCCATTTTTATGGATGATGAAACTGATACTTCGCATGCTGTGCTTGAAGGAAAAGTGGAGGTTATACAGTGGAAATAAATTGTTCTAGATAAGACAAGAAAATATAATGGCATATCTTACAGGGGAGGAGGAGGGCATTAATAATGGTTACATGTTTCTAGAACAGTGGGTTCACAAAATATGGCCATTGGACCAGTAGTACAGCATCACCTGGGAACTTAGAGATGTCGAGTCTTTGTTTTAACAAGTCTTCCATGTGATTCTGGTGCCCTAACGTTTGAGAAGACTGTTTTCGAAATTAAGTGCTGGGCAGGAAGGAAAGAAAGATGAGAGTGGGGTGGTAGATAGGGACCTGGTATCTTGAAGATATTCTTACCATGTATGGAAGATTGAGCTTTTAGATTTTAGATACTCTAAGATTTTAAGTGGGGAAGTCGGGTTTAAATAGATCAAACTGAGGATAGATTTGGTTGGAGTAGGACTGGGCAGAGAGACAATGGGGGAGTTCAGGAAAGAATTCTTATAAGCTAGGTATCTAGAGTAGATGCTCAATAGCTAAAATTAAAACTAATATATAAAGTGTTTAAGTTACTCTCCTCTGCTTCCTCTTTACATGATTCCTCCTTGGGCTTAAAAAGTATGCAGTGTTTTCCTTAGACAACTCAGAGGGTTCCCAAACCTAATTGTATAAAAAAACAATGGGAACCAAGCACAATTGGCTGGTGCTTAGATCAGAGGGCTACTACTGAAATAGATTTGCTTAGAAATTGTATAATTTTATAGAATAAATTAATAGTGATTTTCCAGTCATTTTTTATTATTCAAATGGAAGTATTCTAAGCTAGTTATTCAAAAACTTTTCTTTCTTTGAAATATAGTTTATGTGTATGTGTAGAGTAACTTATAAGATCATTATGTTAGGTATGATAAAAATGCTAGGGGAAGTTATTGTAACACACTTGAAAAATATAAGACTACAGTAGTATTTTCTCTTCTTCCTAGTATTTTGAAATATTTAAAAACAAAAAATGTACTATCACTTATTTGAAAACTGGGAATGGAGCACCTGGAGGACCCAACTCTTGATTTCGGCTGAGGTCACGATCTTATGGTTTGTGAGACGGAGCCCCTTGTCGGGCTCTGCACTGATAGCACAGAGCCTGCTTGGGATTCTGTTTCTTCCTCTCTGCCCCTCCCCCACTCACGCACATACCAGTGTGTGCTCGCTCTCTCTCTCTCTCTCTCTCTCTCTCAAAGTAAATAAGTTTAAAAAGGAAAGGAAAGGAAAGGAGAGGAGAGGAGAGGAGAGGAGAGGAGAGGAGAGGAGAGGAGAGGAGAGGAGAGAAGAGAAGAGAACAAAAGAAAAGAAAAGAAAAAAAGAAAAGAAAATTGGAAAGTTCTACAGGACCCAAATGCATTTTAAACTTAAGTACATTCATGTCATAAAGTTTAACATATGAATAAATACTGATTTTTACATTCCGTAAGGCAAAACACTAATTAAAAATACATGTTCTGTAAATACAACAGTGTTATGAAATGTTATAATACTTTCATTATTGTTATTTGTAATCTGTTAGTGAAGAAACCTATTGAAAATGAAAACTGCTTTAACATCTTCATTTTGGAATTTTGTATAACTTAGTGTCTTTATTTTGGAATTTTATGGATTGGAATTTTATGGAATTTTCCTTCGTTTTAAGGCATTCCTTTAATACATTAGTATTACATATGAATACATTAATATAATATACATATTTTGTGTCCTATAAAGCATCTTATATTTTATGGCATTTTACTGTTGAGGTAAATGTGGTACTTGAAAATTACAAAGTAGACACTCCTTCCCTTAACCCCAGATCCAGCCTACAGTTTTCCTAGAGAAAGCTGTTTCTCCTCATTAATATTCTTGACTCTAAAGTCTATTTATAGAATGAATGTCAAATTTATTTCAAAAGCTCTCTTTACGAATGAAAGTGAGGCTCTTTTTTTTCTGGCTTGTATGAAACTTTATGGTGTATATAAGTCACCCTTTGATTATTTTTTGCGTGATTAGAAATTTGCAAAGTTCTATGGCTCCAAAGAGCCTACCTGTAATAAACAGCTTGCGCCTTCCAAACCACAAAACAGGTCTGAATTGCTTGCGCATTAGAGCTAATTGCCTGCCTACTTCAAAGGAAGAACCAGAAAAGAGAGAGGGGAAAAAAGTCACAGAAGCAGAGGCAGTGCGGGCAAATCCGCCTCTAGAGGTTATGAGTTGTGGCCTGGAAGAGTCAGGCCAAGTTATGGCCTCAGAACTGCTGTTTGCGATTAAGTTGATGGGGAGAGTCTACCCCACAATCTTTCCCTGCTGCTGACACAGAGTCTTTGTTCACATTCAGATTTCTCAAACTGTTGCCAGGGTCAGGCTGAGGTCAGACACCACAGTGATGTATAGAAGAGCATGTCTGGGAATTTCTCTCACACTTAAAACACATCCTGGAAAATGAAGAAGACCCTGCGAAAACC
>NC_056676.1:26180000-26197500 GCF_018350195.1 Panthera tigris
TAAACATGAGGAAGGATGGAAATTAACCTTCATTATTGCAATTAAAATTATCCTTTCATTCCGGCCTCATTAGAAAGAATACTGTACCAGTAATTATAATTTAGAATTATTTGTAGTTGAATAACATCCTTTGTTATATTCAAGTTTTATAACAGTCAAACTTTATCAAATACATTGATTGATAGATAATTACTCAGTTTTTTGTTTTATTGGTTTTTTTCCAGATTTGTTTTTGAGTACATATATGCTATTGGATTTTCCTCACTTATTATGAGTATAAACCACTTTACAACCTTCTGTATTTTAGGGATTGAAAATTATTAAGTAGGCAGCATCTGAATCAAAATGAATTATGTCATTTTTATATTAGCCATCTCATGTAAGCTAAATAATCCCATAACTGACAGATAATCATTGGCTCATCTATTTGGCAGTACTTATTTGTAATTAGATTTCATTTTTTAGTTTAAAATGCATTAAAATGGCATTGTTTTTTGAGAATATTGGGATGTCCTTAATAACAGAAAAATGAATTGTGATCTCATTTCAAAATTTTGTCTCGGGTAACAAACAGCGTTTAGTTCAAATAAAGTTGTGGACATAAACTATGAGTAATCACAAAACTTAATCAAAACCCTCCAAAATTGGCAGGCCCTTGTTTAATATATTTCTAGGATAAGACAATTCAGAAAAAGATCCCAGAGTTGATGCCCTACAATTTATCACGGAGGCCATAATACCTGAGATAGCACCCCTTTGAGTAGAAAAGGCATGTGTGCATAAAATGTAACTTCCATCATCTTTGCAAATAATCTTGATGACCTCCCTTATCCTCAAGAGTCTGTTCTTGTTATGTTATTACATCTCAGTTTTCTCTTCTTCTTCTTATCAATGGCATCTATTTCTGGGGTGCTTGGCTGTAAATGGGGGGAGGCAGCCTTTATTTATAACTTCTTTTTAATTTAAAATAAGATGGTATTTAGGAAGCTCCTAACTTACATTAAGATCATGGTTTAATTAACTAAGTTAATTAGCCAAAAAATATTGAAGCTGACACATATATTGGGTGGAATACTATAGCCAACAGTGACAGCAATGGCTATGAAGTAATGGCCCTAAAATTTAACTCTTTGCTTCCTTGCTACAACACGGTATGTTACTAAATTAAAAAACAGTAGAATAGACTGTTGATGAATATTAACAGTATAATATATTGTTGATGAATATTAATAAGGTAAAAATAAGAACATGGATTATTTATACCAAATATGTTCACCAACCTATAGCAAATGTAGTAAATTGTAAAATTTACTTAGTAAAATGTTTCAAACCATGAAAGCAATATTTTTGATCCTTTGTAGTACAAACATTAGAATATATAAGCTTATGAAAACAAGGCCATAGCTATAAATTTAATAGATTTAGAAGTTTATGGGAGGTTTATTCTATAGCTGATGTTCCGTAGGGCCCGCAAGCAACCAGAGTCATGGAGATTATCTTTTAACTGGCGTGTGACAGTTTTTGATAGCATAGGGAATTGGACCAACCTATTATTTGGTCATGTCTAATTCTACCACGTACACAAAAGAATGATAAGGGAATATGACATAGTATTACTCTTTTTAAGGGAATGTATTCTTACTCATTAATAAGGAACTCTTTAAGAAAACTCTTTCAGTACCACAGGAGAAAGCAACTGGTAGACATTTGCTGATTTAAATGCAATCATTTTATAGAACTTGATCTGACACCATAGGGAGTAAGTTTTATTTGCAAGATACTGTATAGCATAGTGTCTTCCTAATGTTATTTTTCACACTTTTAAAACAATAGCAAAAAGGCTGTTTTGAGAAGGAAAAACATATTTTTTGATGCCAGAATTAATTCTGAGATAAACATTCCTGTTTTTGACCTAACTTTTGGATATCAAGTACTTGGGTATTGTTTAATCAATGGAATGAAATTCTTCAGTCAGTCTCAAATTTAAGTTCATTCAAATACAAATATGATAAATCATTTTTTTCAAATATTTACAAAGAATCTAAATTTCTCCAAGGCACATGTATATACAGGACAAATGAACTAATTCAAATAAAATCTAATGTTTGTAAATCCAGAAATCAATAGCAGTGTAATTTGTTGAAACATAGTGCTAATTCTGTACCTACCACAAACCTCGAGGGAATAAAATTATTGTCGTTGTGTCATTTAACTTCTATTTTTTTAAATTTTGGTCTCTTCAGAGTCACCTTACTTTTAAATTTCTTTCTGAATGTGAAATTCCTAAAATTTATATGGTAAAAAACACGCATCTCTATTCAGGTTAGAAAAAGAACATATTTTTTGGTTCGTTTTTACTTTGTTTCCATAACATCCTTGACCTTATTTTTAAATTAAAACTGGGTTATTTTGCAATAAGGTGCAATTTGTTCATTTATATGAACCGTATGTGGATTGAAAAAAAATCAAGATAAATCTTCATGCACAGCATACAATCAGATTACGCCTAGACTCTATATTTACGCGGGGTCTGATAGCAATCAATGGTTTAGCTTCATTGCATTTCAAGATGTATTTGCACCCAGTTGTCCAGTGATAGTGTCCTCACCCTGGAAATAATTTAGTTGCAAATTGACTGGAAGATGGTGAAAATTGAAAGTTAAAATTAGAAATACTCATAATAAACAGCAGAAAAAAGGTCAGATGATGCCGCGCTATGATGAGATTGGAATGGATGGTAAATGAGGTTTTGTGTTTGTCGTGAGATGTATGTGACATGCCTACCCAATGTCGCTGTAATATCCAGCCTCACAGAGGAGATTATCGGGAAAATTGATGCTGGAAAGAATTTTCTGTTAGATTGGGAAATTAGAATTGCACTCTTTTCTTTGATGTGTGTGAAGCCCCTGCACATTACATTGTTCATCTAGGCAAAATTCTAAACCATCTTTAACACCGAATATTCGGATTAACCTCATAAAACAATTGTCTTCTTGAGATCCGGGCCATAATGTTATGTTTACGGCCAACTGCTGAAACATCTGAAGTAAAACGTAAATCGCAAAAAGCAGCGACAGATATGTAATTTTTAAATCCTGTACACACCATGTAATAATATTAGCTTAGTTTCTGAATTATAACTAGTCAGTTCTTCTCAGTATTTTGAAATGTTTTCAGTGTCCAAGGATTTTAGAAGAAAGATAAGTAATTAAATGTTAGTCAAAGGAACTATTTTCCAAGTTAGCATTTGTGAATGGGAGTAGATTAGCTTTAATGTGATAAAGGCATCCTGAGACACCAGAGAGCATGTGTTCTGGATGAATCTTTCAAGGTCACCTAGGGTTATCTAAACATGAGACAGAAGTACATTTTAAAATATATTTATAAAGTCCACTTAGTAGATAAAAAGAAGTGTGCTTTTTGCCTTTTGAGATTACCATCATTTAAAAGTGTTTGTTCAGTCATTTTAGGGATTCAGTGGATTTAGAGTCAGAGCTATTTGAAAAACATGTCATTTTTCAGAATTTGATATTGTTAGTCTTTTAAAATTGAGGTGTTCTATTCTTTTTTTTGGGAATCAGGAATAATCACACCAGAAAAGGAGCTAAAAGTCAGTGTGGGAGGGGGGACCCAGCCACTCCTGCTGGCGAAAGAAGAGGATGTTGCGACAAAAAGATCAAAACCTGCAGAGGACAACAAATTCTGTCACGAGCAGGTAGATACGTTTCTTCCCTTTGCTGTGTAAACCTGTTTATTATTATTATTATCGTGGTTACTGTTGTTGTTGACTGTTATTATTATTATCATTGTTACTGTTGTTGTTGTTGTTGCTCCTGAGGGTTATAGAGCCCCACACGATTTCATGCTGTTGAAGTGTATGTAGATACTGTGATCAGCAGCATAACGAACTCTTGGTGTTACTTCTAATGTTCTGAAGTCATCCGAGGGCGTC
The DNA here is from genome assembly GCF_018350195.1 of Panthera tigris. Classification (NCBI taxonomy): domain Eukaryota; kingdom Metazoa; phylum Chordata; class Mammalia; order Carnivora; family Felidae; genus Panthera; species Panthera tigris. The sequence continues at coordinate 26,183,953 of NC_056676.1, forward strand.
AACTAACAGCGGCCATGTTTATTCCATATTCTCCAGTTCTTTCAGTGTCCTTATTGCAACTACAATAGTAGGGACCAAAGTCGTATCCAGATGCATGTCCTGTCACAGCACTCGGTGCAGCCGGTCATCTGCTGTCCGCTCTGTCAGGACGTCCTCAGCAACAAAATGCACCTCCAGCTGCATCTGACGCATTTGCACAGTGTGTCTCCGGATTGTGTGGAGAAGCTGCTTATGACAGTAAGGATACCGCATGTTGATGCACGTGTGACATGTTCTCTGCAAGAGTCTCAGTGCAAAATCTGTAATTGTTGGTTGAGGAATTTATTTTTTCTGCCCACTTAAAGCTCTCTTACAGACTGTGTTATGGAAATCACAACCAAGGCCCATTTGTTCTCTCTTTTGCTTCTGGAGGGGAAAAAAAAAAAAATGATATAAGGCATAGCTTATTCAGGAGAAAATTTTTAAAATTTTCTAAAAGTGTTTATTTTTGAGAGAGAAAGACCGAGAGCAAGCAAGGGAAGGGGAGAAAGAGAGGGAGACACAGAATCCGAAGCAGGCTCCAGGCTCTGAGCTGTCAGCACGGAGCCCGATGCGGGGCTCGAACTCACAGACCGTGAGATCATGACCTGAGCCGAAGCTGGACGCTTAACCGACTGAGCCACCCTGGTGCCCCTTCAGTAGTGTATTTTACCGTCTTACTTTTTATCGGTTATGTTAACTAAATGACTCATGTGGGCGTGCGGAGTTTCAAAATCTCTTGGTTATCATTTTAAAACAACAGACCTACAAAAACCTTCAAATCGTAGTTTAAAAAATAAAAGAATACAGCATCGCAACACCATTGATCTAAAATTCAAAGGGATAGCCTTGGCCTGTAAGATCCACAAAATGTCCCCGCTTTCGTTTGGAAAATGTTAAGTGGGTTATGCTCCTGCCAAATGCAGATGTGATGGAATCTGATTTCTGGGCTACATTTGACATGAACACCTGTGGTTCTCACAGGTGCCTGTGCCTGATGTGATGATGCCGAACAGTTTGCTACTGCCAGCAGCTGCCTCTGAGAAATCGGAGCGGGACACATCTGCAGCCATCACAGCTGAGGCATCTGGGAAATATTCAGGTATGCCAGCCTGGGAGCAAGATCTAGGGGAAAACACGCTCAGGGGCACGCATTTGTGGGGACGATCCAGGATTGTTACTGTCAAAGGTTTTTGTTTGTTTGTTTGTTTGTTTGTTTTTAAACATAGAGGGAAAAAACTGTGGTGTTTCCAAGAGTAACATTTTCCAAGGCATATTTTGGATCTATCTGTTCATCTGTTACTGCCCTCGGGGGACTTAAGTGTCGATGACCAAGAATAGTCTGTGTGTCCTAATTCCTGAACACTGAGGTTATGGCCCTTGATATCATGCTGATTGCAGCATACTGTAATTACTTTTGACTTGCCTTTTTTCCTCTCCTGAAATTCCCTGAGGTCGGGGGTGATTTCTTGTTCATGCCCAGCACCAAGCACAGTGCTTGGCACATAGTAGTTGCTCAGTAAATATTTCTTCAAAGAATCAACTAAGCGGAAATCTTTAGAGGTTCCCACCTAACGATATTTACCGGCATTTAAGCAGTAGGCTTTCTTCCGGTAAACGACCTATTTGTGCTTTCTTCTACACAGGCGAGAGTCCAGTGGATGACAAAAGTGCGGCAGGTCTTGACGATTCAAAGGCTAGCGTGGAAATAAAGAGTGAGGAGCAGAAACCAACTAAAGAACCCATGGAAGTGTCAGAATGGAATAAAAATAGCAGTAAGGATGTGAAAGTCCCTGACGCTCTCCAAGACCAGCTGAGTGAGCAGCAAAAAAGGCAACCACTCTCGGTGTCGGACCGCCACGTTTATAAGTATCGCTGTAACCACTGCAGTCTGGCTTTCAAGACTATGCAGAAGCTTCAGATACATTCCCAGTATCACGCGATTCGGGCTGCGACGATGTGTAATCTCTGTCAGCGTAGTTTCCGTACATTCCAGGCTTTAAAAAAACACTTGGAAGCAGGCCACCCCGAGCTGAGTGAAGCTGAACTTCAGCAGCTGTATGCCTCCTTGCCCGTGAATGGTGAACTTTGGGCGGAGAGCGAACCTATGGCACAGGACGACCATGCCCTGGAGCAGGAAATGGAGAGAGAGTATGAGGTGGACCACGAAGGGAAGGCAAGTCCTGTAGGAAGCGACAGTAGCTCTATTCCTGATGACATGGGCTCCGAACCAAAGCGGACCTTACCTTTTAGAAAAGGGCCAAATTTTACGATGGAAAAATTCCTGGATCCATCCCGCCCGTATAAATGTACAGTGTGTAAAGAGTCGTTCACCCAAAAGAACATTCTCTTGGTCCATTATAATTCAGTTTCTCATCTGCATAAGTTGAAGAAGGTTTTGCAGGAAGCCTCCAGTCCTGTTCCGCAAGAAACCAACAGCAGCACAGATAACAAACCCTATAAGTGCAGCATCTGCAACGTTGCGTACAGCCAAAGCTCGACACTGGAAATCCATATGAGGTCCGTGCTCCACCAGACGAAGGCGAGGGCTGCCAAGCTGGAGCCGAGCGGCCACGTGGCTGGTGGGCACGGCATGGCGGCCAACAGTAGTCCCGGCCAAGGGATGCTAGATTCCATGAGTTTAGCGACAGTAAGCAGCAAAGATGCCCACTTAGATGCCAAAGAATTAAATAAAAAGCAAACTCCGGAATTAATCTCTGCCCAGCCTACCCATCACCCACTGCAGTCACCAGCACAAATCCAGATGCAGTTACAGCACGAGTTACAACAGCAGGCCGCGTTCTTTCAGCCTCAGTTTCTCAACCCTGCCTTTTTGCCTCATTTCCCTATGACCCCAGAAGCTCTGTTGCAGTTTCAGCAGCCTCAGTTTCTCTTCCCATTCTACATCCCTGGGACGGAGTTCAGCTTGGGGCCAGATCTGGGCTTGCCCGGCTCGGCCACGTTTGGCATGCCCGGCATGACAGGAATGGCTGGATCCTTGCTGGAAGACTTGAAGCAGCAGATTCAAACCCAGCACCACGTTGGCCAAACTCAACTGCAAATACTACAGCAACAAGCACAACAGTACCAGGCCAGCCAGCCCCAGCTGCAGCCCCAGAAGCAGCAGCAGCAGCAGCAGCAGCAGCAGCAGCAGCAGCAGCAACAGCAGCAACAGCAGCAGCAGCAGCAGCAACAGCAACAGCAGCAACAGCAGGCAGCAAGCAAATTATTGAAACAAGAGCAGACGAGCGGAGCCAGTTCAGACTGCCCTGTCCTGAAGGACGGGCCGTCTTACAAGGAGGCAGAAGAGATTGCTGAAAAGCAAGAAAAGCCAAAGCAAGAATATTCCAGCGAAGGCGAAGGACTCAAAGAAGGCAAAGACCTCAAGAAGCAAAAATCCTCGGAACCCTGCATCCCACCGCCCCGAATAGCTTCGGGGGCCAGAGGAAATGCAGCCAAGGCTTTATTGGAAAACTTTGGTTTTGAACTGGTCATCCAGTACAACGAAAACAGGCAGAAGGTACAGAAGAAGGGCAAAAGTGGTGAAGGGGAAAACACTGACAAACTGGAATGCGGGACGTGTGGCAAGTTGTTTTCCAATGTTCTTATTTTGAAGAGTCACCAAGAACATGTCCACGGGCAATTTTTTCCATACGGAGCACTAGAAAAATTTGCTCGTCAGTACAGGGAGGCCTATGACAAGCTGTATCCAATTTCGCCATCTTCACCAGAAACGCCACCTCCTCCCCCTCCCCCGCCTCCTCTGCCTCCAGCTCCTCCGCAGCCTTCTTCCTTGGGTCCCGTGAAACTCCCAAGCACGGTTTCCACTCCTCTGCAAGCACCACCACCCACTCCCCCTCCGCCACCACCCCCGCCCCCTCCCCCGCCCCCTCCCCCACCCCCTCCCCCTTCGGCTCCCCCCCAGGTCCAGCTGCCTGTTTCTCTGGACCTTCCACTCTTTCCTTCCATTATGATGCAGCCCGTGCAGCACCCGGCACTCCCTCCCCAGCTCGCCCTGCAGCTGCCCCAGATGGACACTCTGTCTGCCGATCTCACTCAGCTTTGCCAACAGCAGCTCGGAATAGATCCCAACTTCTTAAGGCATTCTCAGTTCAAACGCCCGCGGACAAGAATTACCGACGACCAGCTAAAAATCCTGAGGGCTTACTTTGACATCAACAATTCCCCGAGTGAAGAGCAGATCCAAGAAATGGCGGAGAAATCGGGCCTCTCTCAAAAAGTTATCAAGCACTGGTTTCGAAATACGCTTTTTAAGGAACGGCAGCGAAACAAGGATTCACCCTACAACTTCAGTAACCCTCCCATAACTGTTTTGGAAGATATCCGAATTGATCCACAGCCCTCCTCTTTAGAACATTACAAATCGGATGCGTCGTTCAGCAAAAGGTCTTCTAGAACGAGATTTACCGACTACCAGCTTAGGGTTCTCCAAGACTTCTTCGACACAAACGCTTACCCAAAGGATGATGAAATAGAACAACTCTCCACTGTTCTCAATCTCCCCACCCGGGTGATTGTCGTGTGGTTCCAGAATGCTCGTCAGAAAGCACGCAAGAGTTACGAGAACCAAGCAGAAACGAAAGACAACGAGAAGAGGGAACTCACTAACGAACGGTATATTCGAACAAGCAACATGCAGTACCAGTGTAAAAAGTGCAATGTGGTTTTCCCCCGGATCTTTGACTTGATTACGCATCAGAAGAAGCAGTGTTACAAGGATGAAGATGATGATGCCCAAGATGAGAGCCAAACCGAAGACTCCATGGATGCCACCGACCAAGTGGTGTATAAGCACTGCACAGCGTCTGGTCAGACGGACGCGGCCAAAAACCCTGCTGCCCCTGCAGCGAGCTCTGGCTCCGGGACGAGCACCCCCTTGATCCCGTCACCCAAACCGGACCTTGAGAAGACCTCTCCGAAACCCGAATATCCCACAGAAAAGCCAAAGCAGAGTGACCCCTCTCCCCCTTCTCAAGGCAGCAAGCCAGCCCTGCCATCAGCGTCAACCTCCTCAGACCCACCCCAGGCCTCGGCAGCTCCGCCACAGCCCCAGCCACCGAAACAACCCCCACTCGTCGGAAGACCTCCGTCGGCCTCGCAAACCCCGGTCCCTTCCAGCCCACTGCAGATTTCCATGACTTCTCTCCAGAACAGTCTACCTCCACAGTTACTACAATACCAATGTGATCAGTGTACGGTTGCCTTCCCCACTCTGGAACTCTGGCAGGAGCACCAGCACATGCACTTCCTTGCTGCTCAAAACCAATTCCTCCACTCGCCCTTCTTGGAAAGGCCCATGGATATGCCCTACATGATATTCGACCCCAACAACCCGCTGATGACCGGACAGCTGCTGAGTGGTTCTCTGGCCCAGATGCCACCTCAGACCGGCTCCTCCCACGCCACAGCGCCCTCCACGGTCGCTGCTTCCCTGAAAAGGAAACTGGATGACAAAGAGGACAATGCTTGCAGTGAAAAGGAGGGAGGGAACAGCGGTGAGGACCAACACCGCGATAAGCGCTTGAGAACCACAATCACCCCGGAACAACTGGAAATACTCTATGAGAAGTACTTGCTGGATTCCAACCCTACCAGGAAAATGCTTGATCATATTGCACGTGAAGTGGGGCTGAAGAAACGGGTCGTGCAAGTCTGGTTCCAGAACACCCGAGCTCGAGAAAGGAAAGGCCAGTTCCGGGCAGTGGGCCCAGCACAGTCCCACAAACGGTGTCCTTTCTGTCGAGCCCTGTTCAAGGCAAAGTCAGCCTTAGAAAGCCACATCCGCTCTCGGCACTGGAATGAAGGAAAGCAGGCGGGTTACAGCTTGCCACCAAGCCCTTTGATATCAGCAGAAGATGGGGGAGAGAGCCCTCAGAAATACATTTATTTTGATTATCCGTCTCTGCCGCTAACTAAAATGGATCTATCAAGTGAGAACGAATTGGCTTCCACAGTGTCCACGCCTGTGAGCAAAACCGCAGAGCTGTCGCCGAAGAATCTTCTAAGCCCTTCCTCTTTTAAAGCAGAATGTTCTGAGGATGTAGAGAATTTAAATGCCCCTCCTGCTGAGGCAGGGTATGATCAAAATAAAACTGATTTTGATGAGACTTCATCGATTAATACAGCGATCAGTGACGCCACCACCGGCGACGAGGGCACCGCTGAGATGGAAAGCACCACGGGAAGTTCCGGAGATGTGAAGCCAGCTTTATCTCCTAAAGAGCCCAAAACTCTGGACGCTTTGCCAAAACCCGCGACCACACCCACCACGGAGGTCTGCGATGAAAAATTTCTCTTCTCTCTCACGAGTCCCTCCATCCATTTCAACGATAAGGACGGCGACCACGACCAAAGCTTTTATATCACAGATGACCCCGATGACAATGCCGACCGCAGCGAAACATCCAGCATAGCAGACCCGAGTTCACCGAATCCCTTTGGATCCAGCAATCCTTTTAAATCCAAAAGCAACGATCGACCAGGTCACAAGCGTTTCAGAACCCAAATGAGCAATCTTCAACTCAAGGTTCTCAAGGCTTGCTTCAGTGACTACCGAACTCCCACCATGCAAGAATGTGAGATGTTAGGCAATGAGATTGGCCTGCCCAAACGCGTGGTCCAGGTGTGGTTCCAAAATGCAAGGGCAAAGGAAAAGAAGTTTAAAATTAACATAGGGAAGCCTTTCATGATTAATCAAAGTGGAACAGAAGGCACCAAACCGGAATGTACCCTCTGCGGGGTGAAGTACTCTGCCCGCTTGTCCATCAGAGATCATATTTTCTCCAAACAGCACATTTCAAAAGTGAGGGAGACCGTGGGGAGCCAGCTCGATCGGGAGAAAGATTACTTGGCTCCGACCACCGTTCGACAGCTGATGGCACAGCAAGAACTTGATCGTATCAAGAAAGCTTCAGATGTGCTGGGCTTAGCAGTGCAGCAGCCAGGCATGATGGACAGCGGCTCCCTCCATGGCATCAGTCTGCCGGCGGCCTACCCAGGACTCCCCGGCCTCCCTCCGGTTCTGCTCCCTGGAATGAATGGTCCATCCTCCTTGCCTGGATTTCCACAAAATTCAAACAGTAAGTCCTTTCCAGGAGAGTCAGACTAATTAATAAGTTAATATGAGGTAGCCGGTCACAGGTGACCAAGAACGGGGTACATATGGGTCTCTTTTCATTTCAGGAAGTGAAATCTTTACATTATTTGAAATATATATTTTACTGGCTATAATTAAGAACCAGAAAGTGAGTCAACCTGAACGTATACAGAAGAATAAAGACTAGGTGGGTCATAGCAGTGTCTCAGAAATACATTAATTATCTGTATCATTACACCCTTAGTTCTCAGAAGTATTCTTTTTCTATAATCATTTTAATACTCATTTCAAATGGCATTTTAGCACAAACGTGGCATAATATTCGATATACATATTAATAAAGCAAAGCATTAAATAATACATATTTTGGATCTTAATTTATGTTCTTTCCAAGGAAAAGTTTTGTTTGTTTTTTGGGTTTTTTTGTTTTGTTTTTTCTTCTTAAGTACCAGGAAGTTCAAAACTTCAAGGTCCTCTAGACACAGGAATTCACCTACGTTACACCTAACAGATAATAAACTTACCTTCAAAGTTTAATTCCTAAAAATATGACTTCTGTGATAATTTGCAATTTAGCATTGCTATAAGATTTTTATTTTTGTAGCATCAGTCGTTTCTTGTTATTTAAGTAAATTTAAAACCTTAGAAATATATTGATATTAACTCTATGACTTTCTATCCCCACCCCTACCCCAGGTCTATAATTAAGTTATAACTAAACTATAAAGTCGTTTGAGGCAACCCCAGATGATGAACCCAATTCTGTGTTCATCAAGAGAAATAGAACTTATGCAGTTTCGATTTTGCGAATAAGAATAGGTATCCAATTATATTGGGTTGAAAAAGCTTGACTGTAGTGCACTAGGCAATCACACAGCCAAACTCACTGTTTTATATGTTATATAAACATTACATATTATGCAAAACAGAAACAAAAAGGTCCTCTTATAACTTCTTCCTTAAAGTACGTTTTATTTTTCAAATTCACAGTGATGTTTTTCATACAAAACAAAGAAAAAACAGCGATGTCTTCCTTTTTTACAAGGACATTTTGACATTATCTAGAATGAGCTCATTGCAAATCCAGAAAGTTTCTAAAACACACTGAACTGTTTTCATTTTCACAAATTGGACTTTTACATAAATTTCAAACTTTTCGATTTCATCTTTCTCTTATAAAATTGCCATGTGATTGTGGGAAGATACTCCTATTTTAACTTTCAGCTTGGGAGACATGAAAACAATGATATCGAATGGCCCCTTGCCCAACTGCTGTCTCCTCTGGGTCCCCCGTCCCGAATGACTAATTGGCATTGGAGAGAAGCAGAATCAATTTACACATATGGGAATGTGCTCAAGAACGATTCTGCAGTGGCCCTCCCTGTAACTCTCCATAACTATCATACCAACTACTTTGCCTCTAAGTAGTATTTTGAGCTTAATTATCTGGTGGTTATTCTTGGGGCCTTAAAATGTGAGAGCTATAATTGCATGTTTTGTTTGTACATTTATATTAAGTCAGATATAATTGGTTTTTTTTTTAATGTTTTATTTATTTTTGAGAGAGTGAGAGAGTGCAAGCAGGGGAGGGGCAGAGAGGGAAGGGGACAGAGGATCCAAAGCAGGCTCCTTGCTGACGGCAGTGAGCCCAATGTGGGGCTCAATCTCACGAACTGGGAGATCATGACCTGAGCTCAAGTCAGACACTCAACTGACTGAGCCACCGGGGCGCCCGCAGAAGTAATTGTTTTAAGAATAATGCAGTGCTTGATTTTTTTTTTGCATATGAATGTGTTAGTCTTCCAGTCCTGTGTCACATATCACTATGATTATTGACACATAGAAAAAGGTCTTATGTGGAAAAACGCCTAGGATCAGTTATGTAAAATAGAGATTTTTCCACATAATGTCTGATGTGGAAAAGCTCCTATGGGCAGTTATGTAAAATTTACAGTTATGTAAAATATTAAATGAAGTATTATGAAAAATAGAGTATAATTTGATATTTTCCACGCACTAGGAACAGTTTAAGTGTCCGCGTTCATCTACAAGTCTGTTTGGATGGCTGCTGAGTGTGTAGCTACCCCCTACTGCTGAGTGTGTAGCTACCCCCTATACGGCAGCCAAAGCATCTTGTTTTCTCTCCGCTGGATCACAGGCCTTGCTTGTAGAGCGGGTGCTTCCCTGACCGCCCTTCTGATTTGTCACTCTGAAACCGGTACCCAGAGGGCCTATATGAGAGAAGGTGAGAAGGGAGGAGAGAAATGTTTATGAAATACTTAAACAGCCTACCCTTTCTCCTCATTCAACTCACCATAAATATAATTTGCATCCTCCCCCCTGGAAAGGTGGGCTCTGCGTGTAAGTATCAGAGGTGCAGAAGGATGTTGGAGGCATCTCTTCCGTGAGCAGTATAAACGCATGGGGAACTGAGGAATCCGGTGCTATGAACCTGTTGCCTTATTCAATCGTGGGCCAAAACAGACCAGAGAGTGTTACAAAGAGAAAAGGTCCGTGAACGTACTTGCTAGAATTTGCAACTTCTCTTGCATTTGTTCTTGTTTGCTATGGATTTTAAACATTAACACAGCAGAGGTACCAGCAGGACCCTGTCTGAGAACCTCAGTTCCCCCACTTACAGTTCACATCAGTTTTAGGCTAATTTACCTGCGGTGGGTAATGCTGAATCTTTTAATTATCTCATAGGGTGGAGCTGGGGTTCTCTATCTTTCTATCATCATCTTTCTACTGTGTTATTTGTCATCAAACAAAAATCTCCCTCGCTTTATGGGAGAAGTAGACATACCAGCTAAGTGGAATCAAAAGGAGAAAATGACTTCCTAAGTAGAATATAGCTGTGTTTCTCACGTGCCCTGGGCTCTTGCAACCAGCTTGAAATACATATATGAGCAAACTTTGAGCTTATGACATGTTCATCTTGGGCCTACATTAATGGGATTTCACTATAGAAAAAGCTTCATTTTAAGATACCCCATCCCTTTGAAGGCAAACCTGAGGGTTTTCATCCTGAAGAAATCACTAAAAAGGAACTCCACGGAATATGAGATGTGCCATAAAGTAATGTCTGATTCCAAAGGCTACACCCCAAATTTGATTTAAGTTGCGATGCATACGTTCAGTTTTAGTGTTTATCAACCTCGTTTCATCACCCATTTTATTCTATTTTGGGTGGAATGGCTCTTCTGGCTTACCAGCTTTAATGCTTACCTTGCTTCCAACAAATCTTCAAATTATTTAGTCTTTCAAGATCGTAAGAAGGCTCTTTCAGGAATAATATACATCATGCGTGCCTGTTTCCTGAATGATTTCCTGAATGATATTCCGACCCTCTCTTCAGTATTACTAATCACTATTACTCATTTGCTAGTAAAATGAATTATTTTCTGCTTAAAAAAATTCCACATTTGTCTTTTTCTATCATGACCAGATGCAAAAAGAGCAAGTGGCAATAGAAAAGCACATGCCTGTATACCTGGAAAAAATTAGAAAAAATTAGAAAATTAGAAAAAATTAGAAAAATTTACATTTTGTCCTTTAGGATGTTGGCTTCCTTTGGCATTTTGCTCAAGATGATTAGAAAAATAACTTGATTTTCTATTTTTAACTTATTTACTTTGTCATTTTCAGCAGCGTCTAATTTTTATATCTTCCATTAGTGTTTGGAAATACTGTCTAACTCAATTTCCTTAAATGGAACTTTAGAACATGCCTTTTGCATTTTTCTCATACTTCAATATAATTTACCAGCACATTTGGGGTAAATCTAGATAAGAGTAATTTTAGCACAATTATCTTTGGCCCCATATACATAATAAGTTTTATTTTCACCTCAAAAAGAAATTTTCCCTCTGGGAAACCTAGATCAAGGAAACCTGGGAAAATAACTATATCTAAGTTCATTGTGAGGCAAGTATTTTCTTCTAAAAGCATAACTTTCAGGAAGAGGCAGCTGTTTCAGGAGAATCAAACCAAACAAACTAATGATAATAGGAGACTATCTGCAGAAAAATGTTTATCTCTCAGCGAAATTTCAAAGAACTGGAGTAGGAGTTAGGGAACAGGAACGAAACATCTTTAGCACTAGAACTTGGTAACAGACTTGAAAATTACACATGCATTTAGTTTATAGTTGCTACCACTTATTCTGTATCAGTTTTTCTCTTCTGTTTCCGATGTTCATACGTCAGTTGGCTACGGCCTGTTTTACGAGCTTATATTTTTACTGTAGGCCCAATGTTCATTGTTCATTACCCTTCATTTGCATCTCTTCTAAAATGTTTACTTAATAGCCGATTATTTAACTCAGATTACTCCTCAAGATGTTGAATTCCTGAAAACCCCTGCTGGTCTTTGACTATAGGAGTTAGGATTGCTATCACGGTCTTCTAAAAATTTTCATGGCATTTCATTATATGATCTCTCGATAGGAATGCGCAGACCCCATCTGATGGGAAAGGCTGGGTCCACAAGTATTGATCCATTTTGTTTTCTAACTACCACTGCTGTTTTAAGTCTTTTAGTTCCTTAAAATTTCTCATCTTAAATTTTATCATGTCAGACAGGCAAGCCAGCAATTTTCCTAGAGGTAGGGAGCAAAAGCAGTTAGGTGGAGAGAGGTGCAATTGAATATGAAGTCTAGTTGAACTAGACCTAAAACTAAGGCTGGCTTCATAAGTAGGCAAAAGAGGCTGAGTACCAACCAACACAGTATTACTCTAGCAATGCAAGGAAGGTTCTTCTGTCCTTAATAAAGCTCCTTCCACCTGAATCACTCAGGCCTGAAATTCTATAATTAGATATTAATTCCTTTGACTTAATGAATTATCCTCTGTTAAGTGGAAAATAGCATTGAATATCCTGAAATCAGAATACTATAGAAACCCCAAATTACTTAACCTAGTGTATAATAAGCCTTTTCAGAAATAGGTATATTCAAATCTTTGGTTCTTTTCTGGCAAATCAAATTTTATAGAGAGGCAAGTGGAAAGAAGCAAGGCCTAGTAGTGTAGGAATGAAGGCAAGGGACTTGAGGGTTTAGGTGCCCCCCAAACAACTCTATTGCTTCACAGTGTTCTTAGGGCTGGTCTATGTCCCATGAATCTAAGAAGCCTATCACACCAAACTGGATTAAAGATTCAAGAATTCATTCATTCATTCCTACCATTCCTCTACAAATCTTAAACCATTTTCATTTAAATGTGTTTCCAGTGTGACAACCATTCTTCTGTAAAATGTAAATACTTGCTATCAGTTTCTCCTGGAATACAATGTTATTTTCAAGTTCTTTCTTTCTTTTCTTTCTTTCTTTCTTTCTTTTTTTTTTTTTGCATTTAAATATTTGTATTTTTTAACTTTTGAAATTAATTCAATTAGGAACTTTGAGTGGCAGCTATAAAATTTAGTTTCCCCAAACCACATCTCCCATTGAGTCATAGATTTCTCTCTGTCAAGTCACCTAACAGCTTTCAGATTCAATTTTCTTACTTAAAAAAAAAAAAAAAAGGAATTTTTAGCATCTGTCCCCACTTACCATTGAGGATATCGGGAAACTGTTCTCTGACATGATGGAAATTCCTTAGAGATTATCACTGATGCAACTACAGAAATTATTCCAAAGCAAGTCAGAGAAGAGTTGGGTGTGGTAAGGTTACAAAGAAGAGCAGCCAGTAAGAAGCTAGGCTAATTGACAGTAATATGATAATGATTAGGGTCAAGCTGAGAGTGATGTTGAGGGCTTCAGCATATCTTGAACGTTAAGCCTAAGAAAGCTTTCTCAGCTGGGCGAAGAAGTCTAATCAAAGTTTTTTTTCCTAGCTGAAGAAATAGAAGCATGCAGTTTTTTAATCACTTGTTTTCCTTTCTTTCTTCCTTCGTTTCCCCTTCCTTCCTCCCGTCCTCCCTTCCTCCCTCCCTTCCTTTCCTCTTTCCTTTTCCTTTTTCTTTTTTTCTCTTCTCTTTTCTTTTTTTCTTTTCTTTCTCCCAAATGTTGCATTTAGCATAGAGGCAAGACTGAACACTATTAAAAAGGTGGTTGTGTTAAATCTATGATCATTTTCTCCACAGTTGTACACTAATAATTTAAACTTGACTCACCTTCTGGTTAGTTCTTGCATCAACCCGTTAGGCCTCCATCACAGCCCTTGTTCTGATTGTTTGGTAGTGAGCGTTACCTCCTTCGAGAACAAACCACCACCCATTAGGCTCCTAGTCTGTTCCTGTTGCAGTCAACTTTATTTGCCTCTAAAAAAATATATTCAGGAAAGGCACAGACTTTTACAATTCCCTTTTCTCTCCTGAGCTGTGGTTTAGTTTCTCACCCAACTATCCAGCTCATAAAAACGGCTCTGTAATAGGTTATTACTATCCACTACATTCGACCGAGTACTTGAAGC